>NW_013525035.1:680580-681357 GCF_000836215.1 Papilio polytes | reverse complement strand
GGACGGCCCCGCGCAGCACCCAGTCGTACCCGATGTTCCACAGGAGCGGCCCGAGAACCGACCCCTGTGGAACACCGCACGACATCTCCCTTTGCAGCCAGCCAGTGCTGGTCGGGCACCCGACCGATCGTTCGGACAGGTAGGCCGCCACGATTGTACCAAGGTACCGAGGTACACCGTGGTACCTCAGCGCCTCCCGGATGCAACTCCAGGGCAGGGTGTTAAACGCGTTGGAGATGTCTAGAGACACCGCCAGCAACACCCCACCCCGGGACATCGCTTCATCCGCAAGGGCCCTCACCCGCGCAATAGCGTCGATGGTGGATCTGCCCCTGCGGAATCCGAACTGGTTGGCGCTGAGGTTCGGCCCCACTGTCTCCAGGTGCTGGACGAGGCGAGCGGCAATAATCCGCTCAAAGAGCTTGCCCACCTCGTCCAGCAGCACGATCGGCCGGTACGCCGACGGCTCTTCAGCCGGTCGCCCCTCCTTTTGGAGCAGGACCAGCCTCCCCTTCTTCCACCCCTCCGGAAACCGGCCCTGCTCCAAGCACGCCCGGAAGAGGGCCAGAACCCACGGTTCGAGCGGCCCTAGTGCCAGGGCCCAGGCGCGGCCAGGGACTCCGTCGGGGCCTGGGGCGGTGTTCTTCGCGCGCATGCGCAACACCGCCGCCCCCAACTCGTCCTCTGTGACCGGCGGAATGCCCGGGCCTTCTTCTCCCTCTACAGGAGGCGCCATGCAAGGCGCCTCGTGCTCGGCCCTATGCGGGAACAGCCCCG
>NW_013525035.1:678543-680371 GCF_000836215.1 Papilio polytes | reverse complement strand
AACTGCGCAGCATGGTCAGCTCCTCGGACCACCAGTACACCGGCCGCCTGGAGGGGACAGAACGCACTCGAGGCATGGCCCCGTCGCAGATGCGCATAATGGCACTGCCGAGGCGCGCCGCCCCCTCCCCGACATCATCGACATCGCCCTGTGGCGCGGAGAACCACGCCTCCACAAGGGCGGACTCGACCACCATGTCCCGGTCCATTCGCGACAGCGACCACCGGGGACCATCCCCTCGCAGGGGTCGGCTCGGGCCTCTCGGGTTAGCTGGAGACGCGGAGATGCCGAACCGCACGTAACGGTGGTCCGACAGCGTCTCCGCATTCTCCAGCACCTCCCAGCCCCGAACACGGCGTGCCAGGGCGGCATCGGCGAACGTGACGTCGACAATGGAGCCGCCCTGACGCCGCACGCACGTGTTTACCGACCCCTGGTTCAGGACCGTAAGTCCGGTCGCTGTCGCCCACTCCTCCAGCTCTTGTCCGCGAGCATCCGTCGCCGGGCAACCCCATGCCGCCGACTTGGCGTTGAGGTCGCCCGCGACCAGGATTCGGACAGAGCGACTTCTGCCTATCAGGACGCCGACTTCGGCAAGGAAATCCTCGAAGTCGGCGAGACTCCGATTTGGCGAGAAGTACGCTCCGACCACCCTGATGTCGCCGACAAGAGCGGAGACGTATCCCCGGCCTCGGACTACGTCGACGAAGGCCGGGGAACCCACAACGGACCGGGACGCGATGGCCACCACACCATCGATGTCCCCCACCCAGTCATCCCCAGACGGGACGCGGTAGGGCTCGGCTACCACGGCTACGTGGATCAACCACTCCGCCATGCTCTGGAACAGGAGGTCCTGAGCTCTGGCGGAGTGATTGATGTTAGCCTGGAGGAGGTTCAGGTCCATACTAAACACCGACTACTTGAACCTCCTCAGCCCCTCGCGCTACCGCCTGCGGTGCAGAAGAGGACGACCCTGGAACCGGGCCATCCCTACCTCCCTTCCTCTTCCCCCTGGGTGGGGGAGCGCATGCTCCGCTGCCGGCACGGTGATCCGCCGATACACCGGCCGCAGCGCACACCACGCAGCGCGGCGCGGCTGCGCACCCGAGGGCCTTGTGCCCCGGTTGACCGCAGCGGAAACATAGGTCCGCGCGGTCAACCCCCTCTGGGCACTGGCCGGACAGGTGGCCAAGTGCCAGGCACCTGTAGCACCTGGTCGGCCGGGCGTCCATCAGTTTGACTTGAGCGGACACCCAGCCAACGAGCAAGCGCCCTCCATCGACGACCTTCTTGGCTGCCGCGACGGGACACTGGATCACCACCGATCCCAGTCCGTCGCGGCCGGCCCTGACCTCGCCTGCCCGCAGCTGCTCGGCGGGGCACCCACCCGCTGCAGCGATCGCGGTGACCACCTCGGCACTGGTGGCGGAGTCGTCCAGGCCAGATACCCGCAAGCCTACCATCATTGTTGGCCGCGTGACCCGAACGACTTCACTGCCTAGCACCTCCCGCAGCTTCTGCGCCAGGAGGTCCGCCCTCTCGGCACTGGAGGTGCCGGGGAATTCGAAAAGGCGACCTCCGTTGGCCGCCTTTCGGAAACGGACCCCCTGGGCCCCGAAGTCTGCGGGATTTATGCGCTCCTTGGCCGAGGCGATCACACTTGCGTAAGTCGCGCCCTTTTCCACCGCCCCCGGCTGCAGCGTCAAAACGACTGCCTGGGACCGGGGCGTACGGAGCTTACGGGCGCGACTTTTCGCCGCGGGGCGCTTCTTGGGCCCCACCGTAACCCAGCCAGCTTCCGCTAGTAGCTGCGGCCCTTGCGGCG
>NW_013525035.1:676165-676640 GCF_000836215.1 Papilio polytes | reverse complement strand
GCCCGACGGTGGCCGAAGCCAAACGTCCGCCAGCCATAGGACCAGCAGACCCGCCGCGCAAGGCGTTTCCGCCACCACTGGTGATTTTTTATAGAGGTTTTCTTCCTCGCGGCCCTGCACAAAATGTACAGAGCCCCCGGTTCCGCTCAATGCGGATTACGGGTTGCCCGACGGTGGCCGAAGCCAAACATCCACCGGCCATGAAGACCGGCAGACCCGCCGCGCATAGCGTTTCCGCCGCCACGGGTGATTTTTTATAGAGGTTTTCTTCCTCGCAGCCCCGCACAAGATGTACAGAGCCCCCGTCCCGCTCAGCGCGGATTACGGTTTGTCCGACGGTGGCCATTGCCATCGCCCACCAGCCAAACAAGCCAGCGAGCCCGCCGCACGGTGCGTCGCTATCTGGACGCTCGCGGTCCACTCTGAATGTCAGAGAAGTACCGGAATGTCCAGATAGCAACCGTCCGCTCCCTTT
>NW_013525035.1:614153-676157 GCF_000836215.1 Papilio polytes | reverse complement strand
ATGCCGGGGCGTTCCTCTATCCACCACCCGAGGACGCGCCACGTCGGAGTTCACCTCTCCGCCCACTCGGACACCCGAGCAGGTCCGTGGAGGGCTCGGAGCCTACCCTAAGTTAGGGTGACTACGCCTTAGTCAACCACGCTGGCCAAGTGCGGGTTGACTTGACACATATCTTTGAATTTCTTTGGTGATCTTCTTAACTAAAAATGAGTAAATTTAATTCTACCAACACTTAATTTTAAGGTCTAATTAATCAGGCCTAATTTAAGTACCTTTCTCTTTACCACCCTTTTCTTATGAGAGGATGGGAAGGGGAAGTGGATTTGACGATGGAGGAGATTCATAGAAAGAGGAAATATCCTCTTTCTCCTCCGTCCCGTTTCTCCTCCGACTCCTCCTCCGTCGGATAAGGGTAGGCGACGCATCTGCAATTGCAGATGTCTATGGGCAGTGGTCGCTTCGCCATTTTGACGGATTCAGGCCGCTTGCTAGTTTATGTTATAAAAAAAAAAACCTTAAGAAGTTCACGCTAGATAGTTGTCTTAGAGCGGGTGCACACCTTTGACTAAACTATAGCACAAGAGTTGTGCGATTGTCGATTGTTTTGCAGCCAATTCAACTGTTTAGTTGCTAAACTTAGGGCTTCCTGAAGAATATTAAAATTCACAATATCTGATGACATATTTATAACAAACAGAAGTTGTTACGTTGGCTTAATTTATCAATAATATGAGCATAAAATACTATCTTGAGTTTCATCATCACCAGCTCACTATACGTCCCCACCGAGGGGCTCGGTGGCCTAATAAGGGGTGACTAGGCCATAGTCAACCACGCTGGCCCACTGCGGATTGGTTGACTTCACCTAATCTTTGAATTTCTTCGCCGATATGTGCAGGCATCACGATGTTTTCCTTCACCGTAAGAACGTCGGGTAAATTATGTACATATGAAAATTCGAAAAATCGAAAATCACATTGGTACATGGCGGGATTCGAACCCTAGACCTGTATTACAAGCCAAGTGTTTAAACCACTGAGCCACCGACGCACTTCGACTATCTTGAGTTTATCTCCAACTATTCTAGAATTAAATTCATTATGTCGCTGTGTGCGTGTTTTATCTTGAAATCTGAAAAACTTGCTACGGTCTAGAGGATAATGAGCTTAACTTACATTTTGCTGTAAAAAGAAAATATAACAGTTTTAGGTATTTCGATACAAATGATTTAAAAAAAAAATAAACGGCCCAATCAACAATACTTGTTAATTACTTTAAAACTTACACAAAGTCAACTGCATATGTAAAGATATCGAACGTTCCGTGGTGACGACTAAAAATGTACTCAGCTATTGAGCTTCTGAGTGAATAATGGACTGTCGGACCGTGCCCTGTGAGACTCCTTGCAAGTGTTTTATAAAACTACCCCCCACTTTTCATACTATTTCTTAACAACAGTGTATATAAAATATAGAAATTAATGTTTTTCTAAATAATCAGTCCTACCAAATTGTAAATTGCCTATCCAACGTGTAAAATATGTGATGGAATATCGGATTTTGTTCCCTTATCTGACAGTGACGTCTTTTTTGAGCTATCTGTGCCTCTATCGGCCAGTGGGACAGGCCTTTACACTTACAGACTATCATTGGTAAAAATTGTTATTGTGCAGACGATTATAAGTACAGAATTACTAGTTAGTTTATAATTTTATTAATTTATTTAACACAAGAATAAAACTTTCTTTATAGAAGTACATTAAATACGTTCCTTAAACAAATATTAAAAATGCGAAAGTTTGCCGCGTAAACTGCTGAACGGATCTCGATGAAATTAGGCATAGATTTTTTTTTATGCTATAAGGTGTCAAGCGACCATCTGAATCCTCCGAAATAGACAGCGACCGCTGCCCATAAACATCCACAATTGCAGATGCACTGCTTACCTTTAATTGACGAAGGAGGAGACGTACATCTCCTCCACCGTCAACTCCACTTTTTCTTCTCATCATTTCCTTTTTAAAAAGGTCTCTTCATCACTCCCTTTTTGATCATGTCACCTTTCACGCAATCCAACTCTTTCTACGTCTACCTCTATGTTTAATTTCATAAAACAAAAGACGTTCTTTATACATTCCACAAATTTAACTTCTGTTTTGTAACAATTACATAAGCGTTAAGTTTTTATGAAATTCTTAGTTTTATAACCGAGTTCTTTCTGTTCTTACGACATTGATTAATGATTGAAAAAGCTAGGTCTGATTTTTTTACCATTCGTTTTATAAATATTTATTACATTGAAAATAATAATCTATACTTCTATACTAATGCAATAAAGCGTAAACACACACTACTTCGTGGCGTATGATGTCAGAAATCACAGCGTGTTTTTTAATAATTGTTTCTTTAGTAAAAAAAACTGTACACTTACAACAAACTTTCGGCTATATATTTTGACGCTATTAAATTTATGGGGTAAATTAATTGAATAAAAGAAAAATTTTAATGTTCTTAAGGGACCATAAACTACAAGCAACATAAAGGAAGCAGGGTCGGTAAGGTTAATTTTGACATTTGCAATTGAGCATTTGACAAATGTAAAGCACGGAACAGCAAGTAATTCTATAAACAATGAAAACATTTTCCAAATTCTTTTGTTATATCGTTCGTTAGCTCGTTGATGTCTTATATACGGAGTGAACTTTGAGCCAGAGTAACCGTAAGTTAATATAGAAAACTTTTACATTACTATATTATCTTACTAATATTATAAATGCGAAAGTTTAGATGGATGGATGTTTTTTAGTGTTTGTAGCCTAAACGGCGAAACGGATCTCAAATCTAGTAATAAATACATATCCAGAAACACAAATCTTTCTACTTAATATGCTATGTTACGCCCGATTCCGTCCGCGTGGAATTAAAAAAAAATGAGTAACCTAGGTGTTCTTCCAGGCTATCCTCTACGTCTATACTAAATTTCATCTATATTTATTTAGCCGTTAAGGCTACAAACTCTAACAATCATCCATCCATCTAAACGTTCGCATTTATAATATTAGTATGATGGTTTGTCAAAAATGACACCAGACTAGAGTCATGGTACAAAAGGGTTGAAGTTTGTTTAAGCTCAAATAATAAATACTAAGTTTTTATGTTGTTTGTCTAAAGAAACTTTAAACTTATAAATATTGAAAGCTGATAAAAACTAGCAAAGCAAGTAACATTACAGAGTTGGTGTTATAATAAGTCGAGAACTATCTGTCCGGGCTCGGACGGGCTAGTGAGGGGAAGACGGGCACAATTATCTTACTTCCGCTGAAGGATACAAGTGTCGTCCCAACGAATCGATATCGATATTTTTAATATTATCCATATAACTTTATTTCTTATTTTTATATATAAACTATTTTACATGATTGGTTTTTAATATTATTGTGATTTTAATTCTTGATGAATTTTAATACTAACTATAACAGTGATATTTCGAAGTAATTGAAGTTTTTTTACGATGTTTCATAATTTTGCTGTATTACATATTTTAGTCACTTGAGATTTGTGATTTTGTTTTTAATTTATAACATATTAGAATAATTGCGAGTCTTTGCGGTTAATTATTAAAAAAACAAAAAAAAAACAAAATATTTATCGCACCACAACAATTTATATACAACTGGATTTTATTATATTAAATTAACTTTAACCTCCTAGACTATATATTAATGATGATACAAGTTTTCTATCTTAAAAATAAGAATAAACTAAATCAATTATTATGTAGCAAATTAATGTAGCACATTACTCCTTGTTTTCTATCGACAAAAGAAAGAAGTAGTCATCAATATCAGCACATCCCTAGCCCCGCACGCGGCGGAGCGCGACGAAGAAAGTACAACCGTCGTAACGGCCAACCGACACTCGCCGACACTCCCGTGAGGAAACGCAGTGTCCGTCTGCTTACCTTGAACTGGGGGCTCAAGACATCCCACGCTTGGTCCCAATTATGATCTATGAACATCCCACGATACACCTATACCCACTCTGTAACACCACGACTTCGTTTCAATAATGAATTCCTAATAAATCTTGTAACTATAACCTAGCCATATCCCATACCTTGTCCCAACTGAGTTGGGTACACGTCCATACATATCTATCGACCGTCATATCTGAATTTACCTTCTTAGTATTCTGTCCCACTATGTAACGTAAACGCACCTAATAACGACCCCTCAAAATCCACGCCTATTACCACCCTATTTAAAAAACTATAATTTACACAAGTGGTTGTTTTAGAGAAAATATGGATGCATTTGTTTTGCAAATATTAATCTCTTGTTTTCGTCTTACTCATCGAATTTAAGAATAATTACTCAATTCGTTCGTGGACCTGTCTATAGTAAATTTTCCATACTCTAGCGTCATTGACCACGTTAGTAGTTTTAAGTAATTCTTAGTGTAACTGTTTCTATACATAACTAAAAAGACCGATAAATTCACTACTGGAATAAACTGTTTTCATTGGACATCAATCGAATATCATGCTTCTTTTTTGGGCCTCAATCTGAATAATGTTTCAACTGGCGGTAATAGATGCATTAACGTTACATACATATTCAAATTTAAATTACTTATATACGTCCGTAAGACAGGTTCTTACTACGATTGAGTTGTTTCTGTTAGGGTATGAAACCCGTGTCTTACGAACATATGCAGCGAGAAGATGCGGATAATTGAACGGAGATATAGACAGAAGAAAGTATGGATGTGAAAGAGAATATGCTTATACGAGTGAACTTAGATATGACGGCTGATAGAGATGTATCTTTTTTATTTTTTATTTATCAACTTCTACAGACTCTTGGTCCGTTTTCTCCGTGGTCTTTTTGCACAGTTTGTTTTTCTTTTCTTTTTCTTAATTTATTTATTTTTTTTTGCTGCGTAATCCTTATAACACTAGTGAGTTCCTTTTTTTTAAATACAATTATACTACTACTTTTACTTATACTAGCACGACAGTTGTCAGTGGCGACGGACGTATATGAACAGTGTCTATGTAATTTTTTTCAGACCTACGATCGCTGTGTCTCTGTTTCTCATCGCCATTTCTATGTTGTAGGCGATGATTCGGTCGCATATGATAGAGATGTATGGAAGAGCAGCACTGTACCAAACCTCCGTAGGGACAAGGGCAAGTTGATGACATTGTAAAGCAAAGTTGCTTAAACTGTCTGTCCCTACGTATGCTTAGATCTTTTTATACACTTATTATAAAAAAAAATTATTTTTTATGTATTGAAATAACTCAAAAACTACTGAACCGATTTTAAAAACTCTTTCACCATTAGAAAGGTAATTTATCTGTGAGTAACATAGGCTGTATTATTATTTCATTAATAGACAAATTGATTCAAGAAAGTTTATATGTATATACATCTATACTGATATTGTAAAGAGGAAAGATTTGTATTTTCGTATGTATTGAAATAACTCAAAAACTACTGGGCCAATTTCAAAATTTCTTTCATCAGAAAACTATATTATCACTGAGTAACATAGGCTATACTTTATATTATTGTTTAAATTCACGGGGACGAAGTCGCTAGCAATAGCTAGTTTATTTGTAAAGACATCTGGAGGCCTAATTTAAGTCCCTTTCTCTTTACCACCCTTTTCTTATAAGGAGAGGATGGGAAGAGGAAGTGGATTTGACGGTGGAGGAGATGCATAGGAAGGGAAAATATCCTCTTTATGTGCGTCTCCTCCTTCGTCGTATAAGGGTAGGCAACACATCTGCAATTGCGGATGTCTATGGGCAGCGGTCGCTTCGCCATTTTGGCGGATTCAGGTGGCCGCTTGCTCGTTTGCCACCTTATGTTATAAAAAAAAAAAATCTAGATAAAAATTATATTAAGTTTCCTTGAAATCGTAATTCATATATCGTTATTATGAACAATATTCTTTACCACGTACTCTTTTCCTCGTAACTAAATCTCTGTAATAAAACACACGGTCGGAAACTTTATACGGAACGGGCGGGTATTGTACTGTAATTATATACCTGTGAGTGCGAGTGAGATAGCTGTAGATTACTAATGCGCAAGAAAGAGAACTGTTATGTAGCTTATGGCTGCGCACGCGCCGTCTTTTTATTGTACACACACATATGGAGTTGCATGTGTGTGTGAATATGTGTGTATGTCTGTGTGGGTTTTGTTACTTTAACGGACATTTCTAGACTTGACATTACAGTCGCTGGACTGAACCTTTGTAAGTAATAATGTGTATAAAGTGTTTCGATGAAAATAATAATTTGTTAAATTTTAACAAAATAACATACTTAGGGACTGTCCCACCACTGGCTGATAGAGCCTCAGATAGCTTAGAAATGACGTTATTGTCAGATGGAACAAATTCCGATATTCCTCTCATATATTTTACACGTTGGATTCTTATCAGATAATTAAAAATTTGGCGGGACAGGCCCTGTTGCGTTCTCTATATCTACCTATACTAATATTATAAAGAGGAAACATTTGTATTTTTTTATGTATCGAAAAAACTCAAAAACTACTGAGGCGATTTTAAAAATTCTTTAACTATTAGAATGGTAATTTATCTGTGAATAACATAGGCTACAGTTTTTATTTTTTTTATAACTTCTCGAGAACGAAGTCGCAAGCAACAGCTAATGTGTGCTTGCCAAAAGCCACTTCTAGACCTTTCCCTTTATATTTTTTGTAATAAATACAAAAATGACTAAAGTACGTAAGGGTAACTTAATTTGGCGAAAGGATAGCATGGAATAATCGATTCTTAACATTCTATCTGTGGTACATTAATGGTAAGCAAACAAGCTTAAAGTATAAATGTTAACTTATATATCATCACAAAGATACTTAACTCTAACTTAACATACAAGTTGTGTGAGTTGGTTGACCTGAGCACGTGCCGTATTTATTTATCAATTACCGCGGAGGAGATTTGAACTTCGCGCTCTGTCGGCCAGCTGTGGCCAGCTGGAACGGCGCCCGCTATGCACAGGGGAACGATATACTGTCTTTAGGACATATACTCGTAGAAAATGTTTAGTTTTTTATTTATTACAAAAAACTTATTAAGATATCTATACTATTATAATAAAGCGTAAACACACACTTCTTTGTTGCCTAAGATGTCAGCAATCACAGCATATTTATGAATAATTCTTTTTTTAATAAAATGCCCTACACTTGCGTCACCATATAGGCTATATATTTTTAAGTCATTAAACTTAGGGGGCAAATATTTTGGATAAAATCCCTAATTTGGGATAGAGACCATAAGTTGCTGCCAACATCAAGGAAGTAAGATTGCCAAGATTTGTTATGTCATGTCATTTTAACATTTGCTATTGATAATTTGACAAATGTAAACAATAAAACGAAATTTTCTTAATTTCATGCGGATGAAGTCGCACGGGAACAGCTAGTGTATTATAAAACAATTGTACTGGTTTTTCACTTTTGATATGTTGAATTCTATTTAAGGAATTAGTTACTTTATCGTTAAAATGAAATATTAACTAACAAAGATTAGATACCTTTAAAAAGTCGTAAATTAAAATTGACAAAAATTACCGCGTATTAAGGTACTTCGTAACCTAAAAATTTTGGATTAGGTATAGTTAATTAGATGATTTCTGCAACACTCTTTTGATATACATAAATAATTGGTTAGATATGCCATAAAAAATCCTATATATAAAATAATGCAATATTAATTTTTAGTTCTAATAAAATAATCAATATTATTGAAAAAATTGTAAAATATTTTACAATTTTAAACGGTGACATCGTTATTAACCGAAAAAAAATATTCCAACAAAAATTATCACCCTTGACCACAATATGACCTCTAATTTGCTCCGGTATTGTAAAAGGTCAATTCGTAACATTACTAATTTAATCCTACTAATATTAAAATTGCGAAAGTTTAGATAAAGAGATAGATGTTTGTTAGATTTTAGCCTAAACTGCTGAACGGTTCTTAATAAAATTTGATAAAGATGTAGAGGATAGTCTGGAAGAACAAATAGGCTACTTGTTTTTTGTAATTCCACGCAGACAGAGTCGCGAGCGAAAGCTAATATATAAGTAAAAAAATAAAACACAATTATTTTAATCGATGTCCAAATGTCCAACATTTCGTTCCACTGTACACACCTCACCTCGCAAGTAAGGCACACTTAGCGCGAACTTTTTATATTCTCTCCACAATTACTGGCGCGTGTATATGTATGTACGTTACCGGGTTAACTGTTAATATAGACCGTTTTAAGGTTTTACATAAGAAATGCGCATCTCAAATACTTCTGTAGACGGCAATGACCATTTAAAATAACTTGACTCTTATAAAAATTACAATTAATAATAGTTTTGAGAAGAGATGACATTTTATATATAACTGTGACTTTCGTCCGTGAGAAAAATTATAAAAATTATAGTATATCTTCATCATCACCAGCTCACTATACGTCCCCACCGAGGGGCTCGGAGCCTGCCCTAAAGTTAGGGTGACTAGGCCATAGTCAACCACGCTGGCCAAGTGCGGGTTGGTTGACTTCACACATAACTTTGAATTTCCTTGCAGATATATGCAGGCATCACGATGTTTTCCTTCACCGTAAGAACGTCGGGTAAATTATGTACATATGAAAATTCGAAAAATCTAAAATCACATTGGTACATGACGGCAGGATTCGAACCCAAAACCTGTAGATTACAAGTCAAGTGCTTAAACCACTGAGCCACCGACGCGCTTAGTATATCTTACTTACATACAAAAATACTAATCTTTCGTGTTTCTATACTAATATTATAAGGATTTATATTCTATATTCATCTTTCTCCTTATCCTACTCCCGTAGTGTCGGCACAACAGGTTTTTGTCCTCCAAATAACTCTATCATACGTCATCTCAGTCATCACTCCCTTTTTGTACATGTCACTTTTTACACAATCCATCCATCTCTTTCTAGGTATTTATATTCTTTATTCTATTCAAATAACTCAAAAACTACTGTGCCGATTTCTAAAAAATGTTTTAAAATCTCACGTGGACGAAATCGCGAGCAAAAGCTAGTATGATAGACGCATACAATTTTATATATCTATGAATTACTTCGTATTACTCCATTCCTAAAGGTTTCTATTGCCAAAACATCGCTACAAAAACATATTCTTTGATCGAAATTAAAAAAAAAGTGGTATGCCTGTAACCGCGTTTACATTCGTACTTCCTTACTATTATCAATATGTCTACGTCGCGCGGATTTCCCAGTCTCTTTCCTTATTACTTTGTTGTAATTAAAACATTGTATTTTCTATAATAAAGGGTAACTGTGTTATTTAATCAATTTATAATAAACTAGCTTTCTCCCGCGACTCCGTCCGCGTACAATTAAAGTAAGTAGCCTAAATGTTCTTCCAGACCATCCTCTACAGCCATACCTTTACCGAGATCCGTTCAGCCGTTTAGGTTACAAACTCTATCAAACATCTAAACTTTCGCATTTATAATTAGTATGATTGTAGTCTTCTTACTAATGTATTTAATTATTCCGCAAAAAAGAAGATTATTTACATTAGTAACAAAGTGCAAATTTAAAATATTTTATGAAATTGGTATAAGCGCCATCTATTATGCTAAAGATGTGATAAGTGAAATGCAAATAATGTAAACGTATTAGATACTTTGATGTTTAATAGATGGCGCTGTTAAGAAAAACTCAATTTCAGATTAACGCTTTTCGTATGATCAGCTCGCAAGAAATCATACAGATATTATAAATACGAAAGTTTGAATGTATGTTAGTTACTGTATCTTCAAAACCACTTTACAAATATGACAAGACATGCTTAACGTATCTTTTTAAAAGTAGCATAAGCTATTCAAGTCATATCTGTATAGTATAACATTAGGGATTAGAGCTACCACAAATTGTTTAGTTTGCCAAAATTTAAAATAGATGGCGCTTATTACATTTTGTTAAAAAGTGGCCCTATATCTTATTTTATTTTCTTCTTTACCTTTCTCAAATGATGAATTACATTTTTTAACAATCGCAAGATAAATTAATATTAAGAAATAAAAGTCATAAAACCTTTATATACAATCAAATTTATTTTCATTTTTTTTTTCAAAATAACAAAGAATAGTTAAGCTAGAGGTTCAGAACCTTAAAGTTATATCATAGTTGACTTGACCAACGCCAGAACATGTCAATCTTACATTCATACCACGACTCACATTGACTATGTCACCGTAAAATTGTAAACATCGTTATTTTACAATTTAACCAACTACAATTTTTTGAAAGAACTTTTATTAAACTATCGTAATTAATTCGTTAAATTAAGAACTGATTTCTTGCCTTCCAGTAACATATATAAATATCTTGTCGATTTACAACTTTTCTAGTAAGATTGTAATAATAAGATTTTACATTTTTACGGTAACAACTACAATCTAAACATTACAAAGACGATATCCGAGGTATGGCCGATTGTTTTTTTTATTGAAAACTGCCGTAGTTGTCAAATTAAACACCCGTTCGAATTTGTCAACCCGAAGTGCAATGTGGTTGTCTATGGCCTTGTCACCAATCGTAAAAAACCTCCCATCGGATAATCATCAATAAAACACAATCATTTACGCCAAATTTTATAAGTAAATTTATTCGGTAAAGGGAACTTATGCCGGATTAGCCATATAGCAAGAGTAGCAAAGGCTACGGGCCCTGCGAATTTGGGGCCCCACACTCCAACACCTATGTGACAGTAATAATAAAATTGTTTTATTTAATACCGTCAACTTGAGAACCTAAAGCAAACTAAGGGCCCCTTAACCTTAAAGTTTAGCGATGTTTAATGTTCACTATTTATTCTACTCTATAAGTAAAACAATTGATTGAATGTTATTATTATCCTACTGGATAGCGAATTAAATTCTCTAACTGTATGTTAAAAGTAATAATTAAACCAAATAAAAGGCTCAACTCATGTATGATCACGTGACTGTATCGACAAGTTTCAGACCCGTCGGTCCATTTTACCAAGATGGCGGACGTCAACACAAAATACGTGAGTTAAATTTTTCCTTCTTTTATGATAATGGCCCAATTAATTGTAAATTACTAACAATCGGCGTAAATGATTATATTTGTCTAACATCAAGCTAATTTTCTTATACATGCACATATATTGCCAGCCTTCTTAGAAAATCAAGGATGACAATATTCTACAAGTATAGAGAATACGGTAAAGGTTACCTTTCAACGATATAAGATTAATAAATAAAAAAAATGTCAGTATATTGTCGCGACGTCATCTATTGATGAGTAACAAAAAAACATATTGGAAGAATTCATGTTTGCGGGCATCGTGTAGTCTTAACGGGCAATTGAGTGCAGTGAATCCCTGTTACTTTAAGTCGCGAATTTGAACGCACGAATTTAAAGGCGTTTTAACTCTATCCCCACGCCCGTAACAATATTCTACTTTTGGTCGCGAATTCCTCCGCGTAAAAAAAGCACATTATTCCAGCAAATAAACTATCTTTGAACCTTCTACCCAGATCCATTTAGCAATTCTGAACGTGGTATGAATCCATCCTTTTTAAATGTGTTTACAATCTGGGAAGGTATTTAACACACTCAGGGCCAATAACTCGGATCCGAGTGAACGTGGTTTTCATTTTTTTTAAATAACATACAGACGATTTGAGTACATTCTTCTTTTGGGAAATCGGTCGAAAATAATAATCGGTACAGCACATAATTTAAAACATTAATTTGAACTTAGCCTTAGAAAATTTTAATTTCTAGCTAATATTCTGTGCTAAAACATTTGTTATTACAGACAAAATAATAATGACTTCAAATAAAATTCTTCCACGAAACTTCCAATAAAAAGACTTCCACGCAATATTAAGATAAAAAAAAGCAACCTAAAATCCCGTCTATGTCAGCTACCGTTCAGTGAACGTCCAGTCGAATTCGTCCCAGCCGTTTCGGAGATTACCCGGAACAAACGCGGTTTGCGAACAGACAGACAAAAAAAAATTAAATGCGATTTTCGTTATCAGCAACTCAAATACATCATCTTCCCGAAATATGTTTTTTTTTGATATTATAGACACTCCAATTTTATTATACGTATAGATGAAAGGTAACCTTTAAGTAACTGTTACTCTAAACCCATCAATTTCTACAACACACTCCTTTGGTCCAATACATCCATACATTTCCACTAATCTGAATTTATTTCATATTTAAGAACACGTTTGTAAACTGGATATTTTTAATTACATTTAGAATAAACTATTATTGTTTTAATTGAATTACAGTTCTATATAACGTATTTATATATCTATTAGTATATAAAGCATTAAATTAAAAGCTTTTAAAAGAAATCAGATTAAAAAAATATCTGAAATGTAGTAACAATTCAATACTTTATCAACCTTACAAATAAACGCGGTATAAAGGAATAAACTGAGTATAAGCAAATTTTGCGCTCACTCTATGTCCATGGCGAGCACTGGCAGGGCGGCCATCTTGTGTCAATCATCAATTAGTTCGATTTGAGTCGCGACGGAGTGCGCACGCGACATTGTGCGGTGGACGCCAATTCAATGTGGACGTAAATTCAATATCTTAATGCAAACATATTGTTACAATGTATAATTATTTAGTGAAAATACGAATTGTGATTGTGAAATATCTGAGTACCACGCCTACAAGGAAAAGTCTTAAATCACTAGATATTACCCGATGTTAGTCGAAAGACTTCATACTAATATTTGCGTATACTCAGTTTATACCTAAGTTTAACTTTATACCGCATTTATAAGGCTGTAAAAATATAATTGTTGAAAACTAACGAAGAATTAGTATATAATTTAGATAATAAATGAATAAATAGTAATAAATTCTAGCGTAGTGAACATTTATACAATAAGAACAATTTATATTTTATATTCTGGTTTTACATAAATTTTATTTATTTAAATAAATCTAGATAAATAATATATTTATAACGTTCGTAAATTCAAAATAAATTACGTACAAACAAACACAACTTAATATGACTACAGCCACAAAATCACAGGATTAAAAAACTTTCACATACTAGATAAATATACAATAAAAACGAGATTTTTAATTACCTTTTGACTACATATCTTATATTAATAATTTGCTTTTAAGATACAATCACTAAAAAAATTCAATAACATCTCAAGACAAATAGGAATTTATGACGCAATCATGGAAGATATTAACATCGAATTCGGTTTTAGAAATAACTACAAAATATACTTATACATATTTTCTAACACTTGACTTTTTATGTTATCGAACAATTGTCATTTTAGTCAATAGATAATCGAAATAGAATACTTCGAATTGCTGAGTTATCGACAATTACACTTCAAGTGAATTATTAAAATTGTCAAAGCATTAACCTGATGAATTATACGAATCGTTCGGTAACACAAATGGTTTAAACACAAGTATTTCTTACAACTAGAATGTTAATATTTAGTTTATTGATCTAAATAACTCCATAAATTCATCTATCTATATAATTATAAGATTTTCAATTTTTACACCGTACTAAATAATGTAAATTATTTCATATACCATTCATAAGACTTTCATAGAAATATCAAATGCAACTAACCTTTCAAAGATTTAAATACAATATAAAATATAATCATTACGTTTTAAAACTTAAAGAATATTATAATTAAGAATCGACTATTAACATATTAACTAACAGTAACACAGATTGGAAATTTAAAAAAAAATTATGTTTACAAACGATTTTATAACCTCAAAAGCTGAATAATTAAATGCTGATATTGATCGTGGCTTTCTTTATCTCGCTCGCACATGGCTCTGGAACGTGACAATATGTATGCATGTTTTTGCAACCGATGTTTAATAATTTATTACAGAATACGTCTAAAATTCCATTTCTAACAGTTAAAAAGTTGTTGTATTGACTGTGACGTCACAATATTGTGCAGACTTACGAATGTTTTTAGGAACAAACTATGTTTCTAGTTACTATTGTATTTAAATCTTCGATACTTTCAATCTTTTCCGTAATACGAGTATTATTATAATAAACGAGTTGGCTGAATTACTATCTACAATCCATACATTCATAATTATTACTAATTTCAATTCAATATATTACAAGAAACTGTACATTATACTAAGATAAATTTATACTTCACAGGAATTGCCACAAACACTTTATTTCTCGTATCAATAATCGAATTTTAATAGACATTTATCTAACTCCTAGACTTCACTAACACCGAGTAACAGTTAATGTTTAATTCACGAAGGCACTAGAAATCTAGTGGAAGGGAAAGGGACAGACAGGGGAGTATTGGGTTAAGATAAAGAATGGACATATCAGAATTCTTAATGTTTCTATTAAACTAATTGATATGACAAGAACTATTGACTACAGAGAATTTAAATTTGTCTTTTCTAACGAAGAATCACAAAGATTTTCGATTCTATACAAGCGAGACCGCTCTGAGAGATTTAAAACACTTAACTATGCGTAACATCGAATAGGACGTTCAATACAGATTCCAATCACACAAATCAATTGCCTATTCCTCAACCACTATTCAAATCCCATAAAACTCCCATTGGAAATCGGAAATGTATAATAAATTTGATATTATTAGGCAGTATTGCGTTAAGGCATAACCTAGTAATTGTCAAAATTTACTAATGTCATTGCACTTATTCTTCTTTATTTGAAGTCCGAACTTGTATACACCATTTCACTATTATACATTTGGTATACACGTCACACATAGCTCTCCACATGGGCGCTAGTGGGTTGGTCCTAGAAAGATGCCTCAACGAGGTAAGTCCCGTCCATTGCTACACCGGTTTGGTTGCCCTGCACCGTGCTTCCAGCAGGAATGTATTTGCCACACGCTTGCTGTGGAATCATAAATAAATCACTTTAATATATGATTAAATACCAAATGTATATTTTGTAACTTGACAATTTTTATCTTTAGTAATTACTTTTAAAGTTTTGAAAATTATTATGTTATTTCTATTTGTAAGTACTATTCTGAACATAAGGTAATGACATCAAAAACTATTATCTGTCTTATTTCTCGTCTCTTGTTGACTGTCTTTTGTTTGTCAACGTGTTTAAATAACTCTTTCTAGAACTCGACCAATACGATTTAATACTTAATAGATTTTGTATTTTGTATTTTAAAAAGTAGAATCATCAGAAATATATCTATCTACACAAATTCGCTTACACTTCGAGACGCTCAAGCATTAACAATTAAGCATATTCCAGAAATCAGGAACATAAAAATAAAACATTGACGTGATTCAGGAAAGTGAAATAGAAAAAGGATCAAGAATGAAGTGTTGACATGTAAAAGTGGGGATAAGTAGCAAGTGTGTGAGATGTGCTTAAAGCATGCCAATTAAAAATAAACAAATATTGTTTTTTGTTTATGTAGACCCATTAGTGTGATGTTTAGTCTCGTTTTATTCACCGATATTGTTACACTGATCCCGATATTGTTATACCGATACCGATATTGTATTCATGATTGTTAGTGTTAAATGTTAGTACGATTGACCGTTCTATATGTAATCAAATTGGAAAACGGCCTATATCTGCCAATTATGCGTGCAGTGTGTTGGCATTACTCTGAGATTGTTTAGTTTCAAATGTATACATAAAAATATATCTAAAACAACGACATCCTTTACAATACAACACTGTTGGATCTACTGGTTTTTGAATCACATGACTAGCACGTATTTTATATAATCAATTGAAATTTTTCAATTTGTAATCACATTTATATGCTAATAATGCGATTCAGTCACAATATTTATTACATAAATACTTATATATAACATTGAATACACTTGACGTAAAAATACACGCGACTTACAGCGATACAGCGGAAGCTTAGAAATACATTTAGACATTGAAAGATTTACATTAACTTGAAGCAACATCTTTTAGCAGCCAACACCCTGCAGACATTTAAAGCCTCAATTAAATCTCTTTTACCACCAATTTTTACCACACAGCGAATACCATCAAATTGTACACGTCTAAACAAATATTGTATTATACCAAATGTATACATAATACAAATTAAATTATTGAAGCGTAATACACTTACTAAATGTATTTTTGTTTAGTTACATTACCTAAATATATATATACGTTATTTTCTCCCAAATGAGCATAAACCATAAACAATTGAACTATAGACATTATCTCAACTGAGAAGAAGGTAGTATAAACAAGCAATTGGATTTATTCACAAGTTTTTTTAATTTGTATTTATGTATATCAGTTGTATAATCCAATTATACATTCGATATTAAGTCGATAATTTTGAAATAGAAGATTGTTTTAATTTTTATTCAAGGTTCGCTGCATGGTAAAGTTATGGGGACGTACTGGTAAAGGGTCTTCGCTGGGCGCGGCAGACATTGAGGTATCAGAGGGACGAGAGGTCGCGGTGTAGCGGCGGTTCCCTCGCGCGCGCCCTTTCCTACCAGGATCTAATAGCAGGACCTGTTAGAGCCAATTGGATATCGAATATTCGTTAAATGCACAAATGTTTGTCCAAACATTGGTTATGGATATATTTAGAATGTCAGTATGTGTAGTGTATTAGAAAATAATGTTGGTTAATGTTTATGATTGAGTCGAATTATGACCATGAAGTTTGAATAGCAAAACTATTTAAAAAATAATCTTCATGAATTCTTAACATATTACTATTATAATTGTCATCATTACCTGCTTTCAAAGTAGAAAACTAAACAGATTTGACAGAACATCATTTAAAATAGGACAAATGGGCATAAACTTAAATCCATTATACTTGATACTTACCTTTGTACCTTCAATAAAAGCTTTGTGAAATGCTTATAAACACGTAAACAAGACTTTAGACAGTACATTTCATGTTAATAGGAATTACTTCGGCTTCCGAGTCCAGGGTGTGATTACATATCGTAAAGGGCAATAGCAATAGCAAATCAATCGGTGCCCATACCCTATGTGAATTATGTGAATTAGCACCTTATATAACAAAATGTGCTTACATCAGGCGAAAAGCTGTTCCCACTGAAGTATTTCCGCCTTAAGCACGAAAGGGACATGTAGCGGACTCTAGCAAGACGTCGTAACCACACTGGCGAAGCGACAACAGGGAGTACAAATACGTATGCTCATAGAGATCGATTTCTATGGCCTTTTGAATCAAACCTAATATAAATAGAATTTAACATCGATCTATAGATTTTACTGAATTTGGCCATAGAAACAATCTTGTACGTAATTGGTTTGACATCAAGTCAGTGCGAATTGTCTGTACCTCACGACGCGGCCGCGCGGCCAACCCGATCGGGCTGATGCACCTTACTGAACGACGGCGCTTCTGTTATAAAAACATTGCTTTATACAAAATATACTTTAAATACAGACAATAAATATAAAAAAAATCTTTTCTTCTAACAGTTTTACTGTCGCCAGCCAGCTTACTACGAATTTTAAATGTAGAATTAAACAGTTGTACCAAATGTTTGTTAGAATCATGTTAGTAACCGTAACATGTTTCCAACAATAACTTAGTTTACTTATTCTTTATTACTTCAAAATACCTCATATCTTAATATCGTCTTTATTTTTTAACGTTTACGACGTTGATGTTTTCTGAAATGTATTGTGTATTAGTTGTAGAAACAAAAAAGTTATGATATATCATTTGCGTGAATTTGCTATAAATTTTAGTGTAAACCAATCGAATTAGTAATATTTAACATAGAAACTTTAACATAATTTTGAATAGTTTAAATTTATTGCATGCCGTTTGGTTTGAAAAACGCTCCTCCAATATTTCACTGTTATTAAGCGGTTCTACGAAAGCTCGCTGTGTGAAGTTACCTGATACTTCTGGGGGCAGCAGCCGCAGCGCGCGCAGCATGCAAGCAGTGCAGGGGCGCGGCCCGAGTGCGCGGGGGACGCGAGGGGGGAGGGCGACCCAGGGCGCTTTGCAGCACCGTTGTACGGATTCTCCATTTCCACGAATTCACGATCCTACACAAGTGTAATCGTAAACTATCAAACTTGATAAGTGTCATCATCATCTACCCTACCTTATCCTACTCCTGTAGGGTGCACCGGGTATTCGTTCTCCAAATAAATCTATCATCTGTCATCTCAGTCACTCCCTTCTAGATCATGAACCTTTCACTCAAACCATCCATCTCTTTCTAGGTCATCAGTGCACCATTTACTAAACTAGTGATTGAATTTCTGCGTAAAGAGACTTTGATCACGTTTCATCAAACATGTAAACTGTAGAATGACTAGATTTAATTTCTCACTGATATTAATAAAGTATACGAACAGTAGTACGCTCCAAGCATCGAAGTAGATGATGGTGCTGCAATTCGAAAATGTCTTCATCGCGTCCGGCATCATCAAGTTCAACGCCGGACTCCTGAGCGGCGAGACGTGCCTCTGCAGCCTTCTTCTTGGACACGAACGCCGCACCCGACGACGCCTTGGCGATCCTAATGCGAGCTAGGCGCGCTTTCTGTAACATATAGTCAAAATACAGTTATCCATCAGTGTTCAAAACAATTAATTAAGGGGTTTCGGAAAAACTTGATATTTTGAAATAAATTCAATCATACCCTCTGCGCCTTCCTCTTGTCAGCGCGTTGGTTCTGATGGTAGATCCTGGAGAAGTTGGAGACGATGACAGGCACGGGGAGGGCGATCACGAGCACTCCGGACAGCGAGCAGACGCCGCCCACGATCTTACCGGCGATCGTACCCGGCACCATGTCACCGTAGCTGGAATGATGGAGAGAATTTTATGATAAAAGGGTCTTTAAACATAATAATGTTTTTGAATTAATACTTAATTTGTTCATGTAACGTGATTATTTTTATCGTTTCGTTGTTTTTCAAAGAATTTGGTACAGTCGGCAAAATCCAAGGTGTTCAAATAAATATTTTATGCAAACTACTTTTTCTTCTATAGACACATTTTAACGTGCATTCAATTGTTTTTTGTTTCGTATCTTCCTCTCAATGTTTACAAAACATTCAAACAATTATTGCTTTAATTGTATACCACCACCAAAATCCCCGATTGTACTTTCATGCCAACATTTTAATTAAAATCTGCTGTACTTGTTAAAGATATAAACATATTAATTTTACTTATGTGATCATTAAAATATTTGGCTACATACAAAAAGCTGTGTCAACACTCGTCGTTTTAAAGTAGGTTTCTAGGTCACATAGGTAAGTACTAAAAGAAAGGCGGAAACTGAAAACTACGCCACTTTTCTCAAGATATAAAAGGTATAAATGTTTAATGCTTCAAGTTAACTTCCCTCGTTATATTTTTGTATTTTTATTTCAACATAAAGTAATATTTTATAAAAACACTAGCTTTGGCCCGCGACTTTGTACGCGTGGGATTAAAAAAACAAAAGCGAGTAACCTATGTGTTCTTCCATAGTATCCTTTACATCTATACCAAATTTCATCGAAATCGATTCAACAGTTTAGGCTACAAACTCTAACAAACATCCATCCATCCATTACGATCCTGATCTACCTATAGCTGCAACACTCAATTACTTCACTTCAGAAATGTAAACAATAACATAAGACTTCAAACGTCATCTAAACATTGTCTATATCAAGTGTTTAAACAAATCTAGACAAGTCAAACGTTAAAGCACTAGAGAAATATTTAACTTGGCAAACATCTGACGCTGGAAACAATCTATATTCCAACAAATACACGCTGTTCAAAGCATTCATTCAATAGCGTGTATCGTTCAAAGTGCACTTTGTGGTAATTTTATATTTTAACTAGCTTTCGCCCGTGACTCCGTCCGCGTGGAGTTAAATAATACTAAAGCGAGTAGCCTATGTGTTGTTCCAGACTATCCTCTACTTATATACCAAATTTCATCGAGATCCGTTCAGCAGTTTAGGCTACAAAGTCTTACAAACATCCATCCATCCATCTAAATCTTCGCATTCATAATATTAAGTACAATGACGTATACATGAAAAAGTATATTTTATTACAATTGTTTCGTGAACACTAAATCTTACTAATAATATTATAAATGTGTAGAGCCCGCTTTAACATCTTTGCACGAATGTGCCGGCTCGCTAGGTGTAATACCACGACCACACAGAAAACAGGCGTGAAGTGGAAGCAACTCCGCGTTTCGTCTGATGAGTATGGTGCCGGAGGCCTAATTTTAGTCCCTTTTCCTTTCCACCCTTTTCTTAAGAGGAAAGGATGGGAGGAAAAAGTGGATTCGTCGGTGAAGGAGATGCATAGGAAGGGGAAATGTCCTCTTTATGTGCGTCTCCTCCTCCGTCAATTAGGGTAGGCAACGCATCTACAATAGAGGATGTTTATGGGCAGCGGTCGCTTTCCATTTCGGTGGATTCAGGTCACGCTTGCGCGTTTGCCACCTCGTATTATAAAAAAAAAATGTGAAAGTTTAGATGGATGGATGTTTGTAGCCTAAACTGCTGAACCGATTTCGATGAAATTTGGCATAGATGTAGAAGATAGTCTGGAAGAACACATAGGCTGTTCACTTTTGTTTTTTCCAACACCGCGCGGACGGAGTGGCGGGCGAAAGCTAGTGTTAAATATTTAAGTAGAATTATATTAAGTTAACTTTAATAATGTACCTTCAGTTAAAAATTAAGTTTCAAATTTTGCACACAGATGTCGCTATTCTCAATTTCAGAATAAAACTTGTGTTTTTATTATTAACTTGGAAAACAATTGAATTTGATTCAATAAGTGCATGTTTTCAAAATTAGTGTTTAGTGATATTTAAAAAAGGTTCTATTACATCTACATTTACGTCCTTCTCAGTTCCACGTTTTATTGATTTATTCAACAATTGGCAAGCAACTGGCTGTTCATGTCCCGTTAAATATTCTAACAACGTTGAAAAAGGACAAGTGCCAGGAATCTTGTCTTATTCCACGTAAATACGTTTAACGGTAGAAATGCGTTTAGTGGCTACAAGTAAGTAGCATCCCCACTGAGGATATCTGAGCCTCCTCTAAGTTAAGTGGCTAGGATAGTCAACTATTCAGCACGGGATGACTACACATATCTTTGAATTTCTTTACTCTTATGTACAATCAAGATGTTTTCTTTTACCGTAATGCTGATCTACCTCTTATATCTATATCTCTTTTACACATTCAGAACTGCAAATCTTTTAGGTTCACTGACGCCAGTTAGTGTTCACCTATGCCAATTGACAGTCCGTCTAATTCGTCATTAAGCTGGTCGGGTGTGTACCGCGCCTTACAACGTGAAATTGTAATTGTCGCTTACAAAGCGAAGTATTCAGCCGTAAGATCTATACTAAATGAAGATTAAAAAAACTTCCTCTACAAATAAATACATCAAAGTAACAAGAATATATTGTGTTAATACGATTTCATACTTAAAGAAACTCGTAAACTCTGGTTATGAAATCAAAGCGGTCATTTTTAACACTTAACAAACGTCATGACCCAATTTTTTATCATTTATTTGAAAATTTATAACACTTTGAAGGTTCATCGGATTACTTGTGAAGTCATTTAGTGGATATGCATTTTTGTTTTTATATTTTTTTGTTTATTAATATTTTCATACTTGCTTATAAAGTGGTAGAGCCCGCTTTAACATCTTCGCACGAATGGGCCGGCCGGTTTAATACCACAACCACACAGAAAACAGACGTGAAATTGAAGCAATTCCGTGTTTCGTCTGATGAGTCTGGTGCCGGAAGCCTAATTTTAGTCCTTTTTCCTTTCCACCCTTTTCTTAATACGAAAGGATGGGAACGAAAGGATGGATTTGACGGTGGAGGAGACGCGTAGGAAGGGGAATTGTCCTCTTTATGTGCGTCTCCTCCTCCGTCAATTCAGGGTAGGCAACGCATCTGCAATTGCGGATGTTCATGGGCAGCGGTCGCTTTCCATTTCGGTGGATTCAGATGCCCATAGACATTCGCAATAGCAGCTGCGTTGCCTACCCTAAATCGACGGAGGAGGAGACGCACATAAAGAGGATATTTCCCCTTCATATGCGTTACCTCCACTATCAAATCCAGGCTCCCTCCCCATCCTATTCTTAATAGAAAAAGGATAGGAAGGAAAAGGGACTAAAGGGCCTCCGGCACCACACTCATCTGAAACGCGGAATTGCTTTACGCATGTCTTCTGTACGGTCGTGGTATTACATCGGGCGAGCCGACCCATTCGTGCGAAAACGGGCTCTACCACATATCTTTTAAATTTCTTCACAGGTATGCTGAAGTACACAGACAGCTGCGAACTGTTTACTAAATTATTTTAAGCCAAGTACCTTATTATAAATAAAAAAATCTTAACAAAAGAACATCAAAAGGTAAAGCACGTGTTTACAAGAGATAATAACCTTTTCTTTGTTCTAAACTCTTTGTTCATTAAAGAAGATTTTTAACAATCATTTGATAAAACCAAAGTTTTAATAACAACGATAAACTTGTTACAGACACTGTTTTAACTTTGATAGAGTTACAAAGGTTAAATATTTTTAGAATTACATCACAATTATAATGGAAAACATTTTTATTAGTTAAAATACGTCAAATTTATTAATTTCTTACTAATGTTGCTTGACTTTGTCCTCATCATATTACAAAAATAATGAAAATTATAGCATATGTTGTTCACAGATAAATTACCTTTCGCACGGTGAAAGAATTTTAAAAATCGGCCCAGTTATTGAGTTATTTCAATACAACCAAAATTATAAAATAAAATTCATATCTCCGCCGCTCCTTTGCCCCCTTTCTCTTATCTATGCTAATATTATAAAGAGGAAAGATGCGTATTTTTCTATTTTTATATGTATTCGATTCGTGTAAAAACTAATGGGCCGATTTCAAAAATTCCTTCCCCATTAGATAGGTAATTTATCTGTTAGTAACATTGGCTATATATTTTAATTTGATGCATCGATGTCGCGAGCAACAACTAGTATGAATATAAAGCTTTCTGATTATGTACAAGCTCTGATTTTAGTCATAGTAGTGACTAACGTGAGCCAATAGTCAAGTATATCTTAATTGTGCAAGTAAAAACTGCTTTTCATGTCTCAATGGGCATTTCTAATTATTTTTTTAACAGAATAACAATTGAATAAACAAATATTTCAAAGGGATATTTTCCCCCGTACTGCAAGCTTTGTTATTTTACCGAGGTCATACCGTTTGCTGAAAACAAAGGAAATTAAACTTTCTCATAAGGGGTTAAAGTTTAAATTTCCGCAATGCGTTTATCCGCAGTTTCAGTCAGCTGGTAGGGTAATTGTTTACTTGCGTTTATTTCTTTTGGGCTCGCTTCCTGTTTTTCTTTGAGGAATTTTTAATATGCTGCAGTGCTGCCCTCTATAATAAAACATAAAGTTTGCTTTCGTTCTATTTAATTTAGTCATAAATTAAGGTGGTAAATGATTGGGTGGTTTTCATTCGAAAAATAAAGTGGTTTAGATAATGGATTAGACTGTTTTATTATGTATTGTATGATCGAATTAAATTAAAAAGAAAAATTGTTTTAACACATTTCTTTATATGACAATTTATTATCTACCAGCTTTCGCCCGCGACTCCGTCCGCGTGGTATTAAAAAAAACGAAACCAAGTAGCCTATATGTTCTTCCAGACTATCCTCTACATCCATGGCAAATTTTATTGAGATCCATTCAGCAGTTTTGGCTACAAACTCTAACAAACATCCATCCATCCATCTAAACTTTCACATTTATAATATTAATAAGATAAATTATTTTTGTAAAGTTTCCGTTTTAACATCTATAACATTATAAAGAGGAAAGATTTGTATTTTTGATGTTTCTATGTATTTGATTCACGCAAAAACTACTGGGCCGATTAAAACAAATCTCTCACCATTAAAAAGGTAATTTATCTGTGAGTAACATAGGCTACATTTTGTATTATCTTTACTTAAACGTTCAAAGCCACAAGCTAACTAGTCGATAATAGAAACATGTTTATTCTGTTAATCCAATAAATCCGACTAGTTACAGAAAAATCGTTTATTTTCTAACACACGTTCAGAGATAAAAATGACATGTCAAAACTAAAATGTCGTCACATTTACATAGATAATATATTCCGCGACACGAGCGCCATCTAATCTCCATTAGAAGCAAGTTCCCGCAGATCATGCATTCAAAAAGCTAACGCGCATAAATTATCTTTTTACAGGGTTGAACATGAACGTGATTATCGATTTGTAACTAAACTACCTTTCGCCCGCGACTCCGTCAGCGTGGAATTAAAACAAAAGTGTTCTTCCATATTATCCTCCACGTCTATGTCAATTCGTCGAGATCTGTTCAGCCGTTTAGGCCACAAATTCTAAGAAACATTCATCCATCTGAACTTTTGTGTTTATAATGTCATGATGATAATAAATATCTAGTTATTTTATGCTTTCTAATTATTAAATTTGATCACTTCTATTAGTTGAATATAAATGTAATAGTTTGATTATTGTATACTAGCTGTTACCGTGCGGCTTCATCCGTTACAAATTCTCAGTTACAAATGTCAAAATGACATGACATGATGACAACTATGCTTCCTTGATGTTGGCAGCAACTTATGGTCTCTTTCCCACATTAGGGTTTCTATCCAAAATATTTACCCCTAAGTTTAGCGTGACAATATATAGCCTAAAGCTTGACGTAACTGTAGGGCATTTTATTAAAAAAAGAATTATTCAAAAATATGCTGTAACTGCTGAGATCTTAGGCAACAAAGAAGTGTGTGTTTACGCTTTATTATAATAGTATGGACTGATCACTTTAAGAGTATGAGCACACCATTGACTAAACTTTCGCACAACTGTTGTGCGATTGTCGGTTGTTTTGCAGCGGATTCAACTATTTGCACAACTAAATATCAAGTAGTGTTACCTCTATATTAACTCATAGGAATCAAAGCGAAACTAAACAGTTATACGAAAGTTATCTTAAAGGAACTTAGTTCTAATGAAATACGTTGCTACAGTTAAAATGTCTGTTATTTAATAACGCAGTTCTGTTCTATGCATGTCTAGTTACAACATAACGCATGCACATAAAATTAGGTCGGGTTATTAGACGGACAGAATCTGTGTAAACAAACGCCTAATCTAACAAGGCACAGAGCATAGATTACGTCAAATTGTAAACAGTTTAGTATTGAATTATTGTCAGTTACATGACAATCTTTATCACAGATCAAAAAACTAATTAATAACCAAATTTTAAAGGTATATGGGTAAGGTATACTGTGCAAACATT
Organism: Papilio polytes; assembly: GCF_000836215.1. Classification (NCBI taxonomy): domain Eukaryota; kingdom Metazoa; phylum Arthropoda; class Insecta; order Lepidoptera; family Papilionidae; genus Papilio; species Papilio polytes. Next base: position 650,664 of record NW_013525035.1, on the reverse strand, counting down.
TATCACCAGTATTCCTCTGGAAGATTCTATATCAGTTTTGTGACACCTCATGTCTTGGTATTGACGCGTAATATGGTAAAACATTTCACAATTTTATATAGAGTTAATGTGAAATATATCCCAAGTGAAGTGTTAACTACGTTTATTTTTTTTTAAATTTCTTTGTTAACAACCCTACTTGTGTACACCAATTATTACACGACAATGTAAAGTCAAGCGTTATGCATAACACATCGCTACAAGAACTTGCTGCGTTCAAGGAATTCACAAAGCTAGTGTGACTGTTTTGAAGTGTACTACTAACACTCACATTTACAGCTAAGTCGGACGATAGGGATGTCACAAACGAGAAGAAATTGAAACAAATAAAAAGCGGATTAACTTCCACTTGAAGTTTGTCTTGAGTATGGTTGTGGCATATGCAACAGTAAATAAAAGTAATAATAATAAATAATATAAATGCGAAAGTTTAGATGGTTGGATGGATGTTTGTTAGAGTTCGTAGCCTAAACGGCTGAACCGAATTCAATGAAATTTTGCATAGATGTAGAGGATAGTCGTGGGCAAAAGCTAGTCCTAAATATTTTTAATCGTTTTTAATTATACAAAAAAAGTTAATACTGGCCATCTATTGTTATTTATTAAAAATAAAACGTCTGAAAGATGACCTAGATATGTGAATATATACGTTACCTTTCCAATGTCTTTCTTGTACTAAGAACTTTTCCATTGTTTTCTTTCGATATTGAATTTTTTTGTCGAACACACGCTTTTGTGTAAGCTTTTAAAAATGTAAGACTCTCATTAAAAGCAGGTTTAGTTTGAGAATAATTGTTAGAGTAAAAAGTGCTTTTTATGTTATTGCTTTGTTTAAAATACTAAAATTTTTATTTTTATTACGCATAGTTTTTTATGATCTGGTTTGAAATTATTAAAAGAGCGATATGATTCCAGAACTAGTTAAGTTAATAGTTTAGTCGGAGAGATGTTTATTACAGTTTGTCGCCTAAACTGCTGAAGGGATCTCGAAAAAAATTGCCATATATATACAGCAACGTCTAGAAGAACACATGAGTTACTTCTTTCACCGACATTCCAAAAGAAGGAGGTACTTAATCCGTCTGTATGTTTTTTTTATTTATTTTTTAATTTCCCTCGGACAAAGTCACAGGGGAAAACCAATTCTTATATTAAACGCAACACTAACCTGAACCATAAATCATGTTGCCCGAATCATTTATCCGTCACAACAAAACCCGGGTGGGGTTTGTCGATAAACATAACATAGTCTAACATTTATTACATGAAGAACAGACTGTAAAGAGCTACAAAGAAGGAATCGTAGCATTATCTACGACGTAGCAATATTGGAACCTACAAGTATTGCTACGCCGTATAACAAAACTACGACTTTACAATTATTTCCAAACGTGCTGTACCCCAAACTTCGTTAGCACAAATTTGAACCACCTTTACGCCATTTTGACAGCGCAGAATTAAAAAAAATAGCCTTTAATGTGACTATCCATGTCAGCTACCCTTCAGTGAAAGTCCCGTCGAAATCGGCCCAGCCGTTTCGGAGATTACCCAGAACAAATGCGGCTTGCGGACAGACAGACAGACAGACAGACAAATATTTTTTAAAAGCGATTTTCGTTAATAGTAACGCAAATACATCATCTTCCTAAAATCCGGAGTTTTTTTTTAATATTACAAACAGACATTACAATTTTAATATATATATGTAGATAGATTAATTTAATATGACTTCCTCATTTGAAAAACTTACAAAAATAACCTGTACAGGTAATTTTTAAATAAACCCTTGTATGTATGTAAAAAAAATTATACGCACGCTTAAGTATGCATTGTTAAATAATGTGTAACGTTTTTTTCAATAATAGAACTTACTGAAAATTAGTAGTAATCTTTCAAATATGGGTACAAGGCTATGCTATGTTTAAATTCCAAATCCTATTAACATTTTCACTTTCAAGGAGTTGTTTGGAACGATTCCTGCCGCCAAGTTTCGTCATCGGACGACACGACAGACCGCCAGGTATCATCCTTACCATCTTGATGGCTGCGTTCCACAACCGTGCGTTTTTCGCAGAACTTTCTGCCCCGCACAGCCACTTGTGGAACGGTCTGTCCTCGGCGGTATTTCCAAACCAATACGACTTAGGGTCCTTCAAGAAGCGAGCCTATCATTTTCTCCAACCGGCAACGCATCTGTAGTTCTTCTGGTGTTGCGTCCATGGGCGTCGTTGACCACCTTGGTGTTCACGCCGCTCGTTTGGTCTCTTTTATTATTATAAAAAAACTACTGTCAGATTGTAAGCGTCGCTTACGAAGCTAATTGTTTAAGATACATGTGTAGCAGTAAAATATTATTTCCCACTAGTACAGAAAGCCGTAACATTTCTGTAAGTAATAATGTTTCGGACAATGTAAATCATAACCTATAAACATTTGGAATGGCCACTCTATGTGGTAGTAAAACGTAGACAAACAAATAATATTTACGCGACAAAATTCGTAGACTAACGGATTTATTTCGATTACGAAATTGAACCTTAACTCAATGTGTTAAGATTCATTTTCGATTAATTCTGTATTTGAAAACAAACTATTAAATCTTTCTAAAGATTTTAGAATATACGTAAATTATGAAACTTCTATCGAAACATATCGTTGTCTCTATCTTTCAAATAGAATGAAAGGGATCAGATATAGCTTTTACTTGAATTTTAAATTAGTTTGTAACAGACTTCAGCCTAAATTATTGAACCGATTTTGACAAATGAGGTGTCATTTGTTTTGTCTTCTTCCCTAAATTGTCATTGTAACTATTGACAGTCATTTTTGTACTTTTTTCGATTAATGCTGGGTTTCTGAAGTTCCCAATTATTTTATCATTACCTTTTTTTTCGTAATGGGGAAGAAATCTTCGAAAGATAACCTGTCTTTTGTAAAAGACAGGGTTATTGTGATATTCTACTAACTAAAAACCCCCTCGGTGGCCGCCCTCAGGTGCGAATTGAGGGTCCCGGGATCTCCAGTGGAACGCACCGGTACCCTCTGCACCGTGTTGCTTTCGACGCTGCTTATCCTTATTTTATTATTTTTTTTACAATGTTTTTTTCATTACATTCATTTTGTCATTACCTAGCGATTTATTTGTTTTAGGTTGACTTAATTTTCAATGGAGTAAAATTCCAGTTACGTTCGCGTTTTATGATATTGCACTAAAAAACACTAACAAATGCATACACAAAGCTAGGAAACCGGCCATAAATCGTGTTAATCTTTTAATACTTTCTTCAGTGGGAAGTCATTTATGATAACTAGTTTACAATAACAAAAAAACCTCTTCATATTAAAATAGTCAATAAACTCGTCAAAGTAAAGAGTACGCTCAATAAATCAGTTTCCACGCAACACAAATAAAAACTACATCGTAAACGACAGACAGTAAAGATAAACAAACGAACATCTAATATTTGTTTTGGCTCCAACTAACAATATAATAAAAATTGACTTGTGACTATGTTTACACAAACAATACATTTAAAATACGTGAGTGTATTTTATAGTTAAATATACAAAATTTATCTTTATTTTCAGAATATTCTAGACTAACGAATGAACCAGAGATATGACCTAGCTTTAGTTTTAAAAGTAATAGCAATAATTAAGAGGTTTTATTAATGAAATAGCGCCATCTATTGTCTGCATTTTAAAGCAATAAAACATTTATACATATAATAAAATTGGAGTATCTGTTTGTAATATAAAAACAAATCCAGATTTCGGGAAGACGATGTATTTGCAATTTGATAACGAAAATCGCATTTAAAAATTTGTTGTCTGTCTGTTGCGTGTGATCTCCTAATCGTCTGGGCCGATTACGACTGGACTTTCACTAGATAGACAGGCATATTATAAGCTCCTTTTTTATCTTAATATTGCGGGATCGAAGTCGCAGGCAACAGCTTGTACGTAACAATTAGAAACCAAGCGCTTACTAAATGTATAACTATAATAATATGTGGATGTACGCGCCCACCCAACGTCAGTGTAAACTAAATTTAAACAAACGCACGGCCTCACAAGCTAGAATCGTAAATACGGCACTAAACTCGGTATAATAATAAACAATGTTATATTTTACACTTCGCGGGGAGCGATGTCACGTCGATGCCGCCATCTTGTTTTTATAGGATTTTCCGCAAGTGATTGATTTGTTTTGTTTTGAATTTATTTCTTACTATCATTACGTTTTAATGGGATAAGCTAGTTGTATGAGTTTCCGCCATAGCTTGTCTTGGGTGAAGGACAAGGGGAGATCCCTATCCAGTAAGAGATGGAAAAAGCGCGCGTTCCCGTGCACAACAGAGACTGAACGGTCGTTGAGGACTTCCACAACCATCACCTTTGGGGTGTGTGAAAAATATTAACATATGCCCATGCTCCGGTTAACAGTAAAGTCGAGGGAACCAGAGGGGGTTTAGTGGGTAGGCTCCACGTTTCTTCCCATTTGGGCAGGGATTGGTGAGAGTCCCACAAACCCTGTGTGTCTTTCCCCAATGCACCTGGGATGCATAACGCATTCCCCCTCAAAAAAAGTTGTATTTCTAAACAACTTTTTATACAGTAAAATGTGAATATTAGTAGGGAAAATTTTGAGAATTATCACGAATTAGGTGTCACATTGACTCTCGCGCGGAAAAAAATCACTTTTTTCTATAGCCTCTGTGTTCTTCTAGATTATCCTCTACGTCTATGCCAAATTTTATCGAGATCCATCCAGCCGTTTAGGCTAAACATTCTAGCAAACATCCATCCATCTAAACTTTAGCATTTATAATATCACTTACTAATATTAATAATATCAAGAAGTAGACTTAATAAAGTTTTGAAATAAACTGTACAATAAAAGCAAACCGTAATTGTTAACAACTAAAATTATTTAGAGAGCCTTAACTTAAGCTTTTATAAATAAAATTACTTGATTATAAAACGTTATTTTCTCTATTTTCAACCAATGTAGGTGTAATTTTAAAATAGCAATTCCATTCTGAAAATCTAATTTAGTTTCGGAAATTGTGTTCTCTGTTAGCTAACTTCGTTCTTATTTATTTTTTCACCACTGGAACGAAATCATGAGTTCGTTAAATTCTCAAAGGCTTTAGTGCTTTAAGAGATTACATACTCTGAAACTGAAAGTACTATATTCAACGTAATATCCGTTAATAAACTCTGAAACATATAGTAATTTTTTTTAATATAGATAAAAACCATTGATGGAGTGTTTTATACAAGTTTAGATGTAATGTTCTTGGCGGTATTTTCAATACGACTTAGGGTCCTTCAAGAAGCGAGCCTACAATTTCCTTAAAGGTCGGCAACGCATCTGTAGTTCCTCTGGTGTTGACTATGTGCATTGTTTACCACGTCGGTGTTCGCACGATTTCCCCGTTTATAATAAATAAAAAAAATTGAGGGTCGATTTTCCAAATATCATATTGACAACAATGAGAAAATGTATCCCAAACAAAACGCCTCCAGAGGTCTCTTACTTAATCCGCTAAGGGCATATCATAGCCGCCGAACTGAACTTCGGAGATTTTTTTTCCTTCACTTGTAGATACTGGCATAGAAGAATGTTGACACGTGCCTATAACGCCATGGCTTGCAATTGTGCCATCTTCCATGTGTATTCCATGCGTAATAAAAAGGAGAGCAATTTTTTTGTCGTCACAAAAAAAGCAAGTAGCCTATGTGTTCTTTCAGACTATCCTCTAGCAGTGTAGATTACAAACTCTAACAAACATCCATCCATCCAAGTTTTCGCATTTATAATGTTAGTAAGATTTCCTTCGTCATGAGTTGTTATAATCAAGGAAATAAAGTGAATTTTATAGTGCATTTTTATAACCCGTCAGCGTGTCGTTAATTAAATTGTGTGCGTGTATTTGCGGACGGCTGGCGCATTAGAAATAGCGCGTGTGATTTAAATGCACTCAAATTTATAGCCCTGTCCCGCTTGTGACGTCAGTGGCCTGACTGTGGCGAGATCTTTGATCTTGCATTTGTATTTTACAACTAGTTCCACGAGAACTCCGCGCAATTAAAAAAACTATGCTCTACATCTATGCCAAAGATGGTAATCTATTATACTGTACGGCTAAACTATCGCAGAACAGTTGTGCGATTGTCGATTGTTTCGTATCCCATTCAACAGTTTAGTTGAAACTAAAAATCGAGTAGTGCACCTTCATGTAAGCACTTAGGAATCAAAACGAGACTAAACATTGTGCGATAGTTTTATAGTCGGAATATAAGATAAGATTCGTTGAAAAAACAAATGAATGGCATTCACGAAACGTACGTATCGTGGATGTAAACATCGAGCGATGATTTCATATATTTATTTTTGTTTCGATATCTCAGATTTACAGCACAGGAAGTATACTGCATTATACTAACTGATGATAAACAAGCTGGCATGCAAGATATGTTACGTCCGATGCGTATTAAAAAAAAAACTAAATAGAAGTGAAAAAAGTAATATTCTATGGTTTTAGTTTTTAATTGTGAGTGCCAGAAACCTAATTTTGGTCTCTTTCTCTTTTTTAAGTAATGTACGGGAAGGGAGAGAATTTGACAGTGAAAAATTCACATAGTTAGGGGAAATATCCCATTATGATCTTCTCTGTCGATTAAAGGTAGACAATTACAATTGCGGATGTCTATTTACTTATTTAATCTTTAATTACATATTTTTAATATAAACTACTATTTCTGAAATGTCAAAAACAACGATGACATTTTTAATAAAATATCATAATAAAAAGTTAATTCTAAAACATATTCTATTTTTAAAAATACAAAGCACATTTTTCCACCTTTCATATTTTTAATTATTTAATGGCTGCACACCCAAGCAGCCAGTGCCCGTGACGTATTAAAAATAAAATAACCTAGTTTCTATAATCTATGACAGGTAGGGGCGCTGTCAGCGCGACATTGATTTTCCCGCCACGGCGCGCCTGCAATGCGGCCTTACAAATAGATTTATTGCATTGATGTCTCTCAAGCGTCTACCCGAGGAACTGTAGATAGTCATTATTTAAAAGTTTCAACGGAAAACAATTTATCGCTTGCCAGTGGCTTGCATTTCAGGTTCATAAACTAGTGCAATGAAGAAATATCGTTTCCTTTATATTTTATTCTCTGAATTAAATCTAAATTATGTTATACTTCTATTGAGATTTCTGACAATTTGTATATATGTATTGAAATAACGCAAAAAAATCTGATTTGAAAAAATCTTTTACTATTAAAAAGCTACGTTATCACTGAATAGGCAATACTTTACTATTTTTTAATTTCACTCGGACCAAGTCTTTTAAACACAACCTAAAGGTTGTTGAATTTCTAATGACATTTTCTTAGCTATATTAAATATTATTGAATTTTTAACGCCGGCATCCAGAAACACGCTGTTTATTAATAGTTCCTAAACATTAGTAATAATAAGAAATAGTCTATGTTACTCACAGATAAATTACCTTTCTGATGGTGAAAGAATTTTTAAAATCAGCCCAGTAGTTTTTGCGTGAATTAAATACATAAAAAGTACAAAACTTTCCTGTTTATAATATTAAAAATGAATTACTTAATTAAATTAGAGATATCACTCTTAATCACAAAGTTTACTTGTAGTCGATGGTTTCAAAATTGCCATAATTCTTTTACTCTATGATTAAAGGAATAGATTCCATCATCGTGGTAGGCATGAATCTCTACGTATGGGCGGGGCTGACGTTTTTACTGGTACATCTGTTCGTGTTAAATTTAGTGTTATTTTACGAGTACATTTTACGATGGATGGATATCGGATGCTTTTAAACTTGATTATAATATTAATCATGGCAACACATTAATGAAAATCACGTGGTGTTGCCACGTTAGTATAACAAAAGAGCTATAACCTAAAGAAGTATTGAAGGCGCTTTATTCTGATTACTTTTTACAGCTTTTTCTAATAAATGCGATGTAGCCAAGGTTTTTTATATTCCTGATCAAGCTATCTTACTTCATACTCTTCTATACTAATATTACAAACAGGAAAATTTGGTTGATCATATTAAAATAACACAAAAACTACTAGGGCGATTTCAAAAATTCTTCCACCATTAAAAAACTACGTTGTCAATGAGTAATATAGGCAGTGTTTTTTTATTATCATGCGGTCGAAAGCTAATTAATTTTTTTATTTTGCAGATGCATTGTCTACCCATAATCGAAGGAGGAGACGCACGTAACGTGTATATTTCCTATTCTTATGCTTCTTCTCCATCGTCAAGTCCACGTTTTCTTATAACAAAAAGGGTGGGAACGAAAAGGGAATAAGTTGGGTCCTCCGACACCACAATCATCAGACGAAACGTGAAATTACTTCCACTTGACGCCTGTCTTCTGTGTGGTCGTGGTATTACAACGGGCGAGCCGACCCATTTGTGCGAAGATGTTAAAGCGGGCTCTACCACTGGTAAAAGATGGATGTTTGTTAGAGTTTGTAGCCTAAGCTGAACAGATCTTGATGAAATTTGGCATAGATGTAGAAAATAGTCTGGAAGAACACATAAGCTATTTGTAATGTTTTATTTTTGTGGGCAACATGAAGTCAAATATAAAAACTCTTAAAAACAGTATTCAAAAACTTTTCGTTTACCACTTTCATATTTAGCGTTTCATAAAAACGAAATAGCGTTTTTAAACACAAGACTTTCAAATGTTTTAATAACCGTCATAACTTGGTAACAATAAAAACCCACTTTAAACCACTTCCCTTGAGTTTAATAACTTTTAAAGTCAGCATGTAAAAGGAACAATGCAGTACGCTCTATTGCAACCGACTCACTACGCGTTTTTTCCGAGTTACAATACTTTTTATTCAATGATGATTTTTATTTACTCTCAAACTAATTATATCATTAATATTGTAACAATATGAGTGTTTGGTAAGCTTTTTTTTTAATAATTAGAAGGGCTTTTTTAAATTTTAATATCGATAAAATAAGAATAAATATTCAATAATCGATAAATGCGAAAGTTTAGATGGATGGATGTTTGTTAGAGTTGTAGCCTAAACGGCTGAATAGATCTCGATGAAATTTGGCACAGACGTAGATAGCCTGGAAAAACACATAGGCTACTCACTTTTGGTTTTTTAATTCCACGGACGGAGTCGCGTGCAAAAGCTAGTATCAGATATTTATCGATATCGATAAAGTTTGCATTTCTACCAAGTTAATAAATGTTTTCTTCTTATCTCATTTTATCTTTACTTTCAGTAATAGAATTGCAACAAAACTTTTTTACTGCACAGTTTTAAAATTTTAATCAAATATCCGAAACAGTTTTACGTAACGCTATAATTGGTTTCTCCAAATAGAAGCCAATTACAAGCTTGTAACAGCTTTCATACCCGACACAGCGTACATGAAACGGAAAATACGGGATTCGACAAAACAAATGAATTCGATTAAAAATGTTTGTTGTAGTTTGTCTAAATAAGATATATTAGTTAAAGCAAAATGCCATACTTAATAGATCGTAGTGATGAAACAAACACGCAGCGAACAATTATGAACTATCGATATTCGGTTTAAATAATTATCGAACTCAACTAAAATTATCATTTTCTTATTAACTAATTTAGAGGACAATTCTAGTATTAATTATAGTGTAGAGAATTTAGCTATTACAGAAATAATAGCGAAGTTCAAATTTCATAAATTATAACTATAAATCTATCTATTCCCACTTCTATAAGAATGAAAATCGGAAATCGATAAGATTCATGACTGCTTTAACACAATCCATCCCTACTAAATTTGAAATGAATTGTCAAACTTATCTAAATTATTTAGACAAACTATAAAAGTATGGAAAACATTGCCGTCAGGAATAATACATGACTTAAGACGTAAGACGTCTTAAGTAGTCAACAACTGTTTAGTTGCACAACTAAAAATCGAGTAGTGTGCGCTCCATATCTGATAGGAGTAGCGAGACTAAACAGTTCTGCGATACTTTAGTTTCAGGTGTGCGCACGCTCTTAGGTTAATTTATTTGTCATACTGCGTACATCTGATCCGTATTTTTACATAAATGTCGCACCAGGTCGCGCTAAAATCACAAACTTTTATACGAGTATCAAATATTTATAACGCAGCTTAAGTTATTGTGATATAAAGAGACAAATAAATCCTATCACAATATCTTATATCGTTTTTATTCATTTAAGAGCCTGTCCCACCACTGGCTGATAAAGGTTCAGATAGCTTAAAATAGCGTCACTGTCAGATAAGGTAACAAAATCTGATATTTCCATCACATATTTTACACATTGTTATCAGACAATTTACAATTTGGTGGGACAGGCCCTAAATATCTTAAACATTACATGGCAAATCTTACTGTTATTATAAATGCGAAAGTTGGATTGATGTTTGTTAGAGTTTGTAGCCTAAACTGCTAAACGGATCTGGATTAAATTTGGTATATATGTAGACGATAGCGTAGAAGAACACTTAGGATACTTGCTTTTGTTCTTATTATTTCCACGCGGACGGAATCGCTGTGAAAAGCTAGTCATACTTCATACTATCATACTAATATTATAAATGCGAAAGTTTAGATGGATGGATGGATGTTTGTTAGAGTTTGTAGCCTAAACGGCTGAACAGATTTTGATGAAATTTGGTACAGATATAGAGGATAGTCTGGAAGAACACATAGGCTACTTTTTATCCCGGAAATAGTTACGGTTCCCGTGGTATTTTTCTGCAACGGTTCAACATATCTTATTGAAATTTGGCACAGATATAAAACAAAGTCTGGTGTACACATGAGATAAGGTTCATCCCTGAAAATTGCCCGGTTCCCAAGGGACACGTTATTTACATAGTTCGTCTGTTTTCTAATACCACGTGAACGAAGTCGTGGGCAACAGATAGTAATATCATAAATGCGAAAGTATAGATGGATTATGTTATTACTTACGAGTATGTATAGAATGGTTTATCTTAATGAAATTTAACACAGAAGTAGAACATAGAAAGAAGATTTGCAGCATTTTTGCTAATTTATTCTTTATTTTTATTTGGTCTAAATATTTTGATAACTTGGTTATGTTTATTGAGATACAGTTCGTAATGTTCACTTGAGAAAGTGGAACGTGAACCTTGGCCTAAAATAAATTATAATTTATGTGTTCGTACAGGGTAAATGTAATTGAATGAATACATCCGCTTCGACAGATCATTAAAATAATGACTTCTTATTAATGTGTAGTATTTTATTTTTGTACGTCCAAAATCCCAATAATTAGGCTTGTCGAAGAAAATGATCACCATAAGTATAATATTTTCGAAGTACGGGCAAATTTTAGTTGGAAAACCGATTTTATCGATTTTTTTTTACAAAAAATTAAATAACATCAAACCCATAGAAAACCAGGCAACACACTTAGCGCGTAAACGTTAACTATTGAGATCCTATAACTCAACACAGCCGTTAAAAATCACCCTGTATATCTCAAATCTATACTGGACATAAATATTATAAAGGGGAAAGATTTGTATTTTCGATTTCATGAATTCTTTCACCATTAAAAAGCTACGTTATCAGCAAGTAACATAGGCTGTATTTATTATTTTTTAATTTTATACGGTCAAGTCACGAGCAACAGCTAGATAGTATAAAATTCGTTTACACGCGTGTTGACTCACGTATTGGCGGTTCGCCACACCCGCCATGTGGCGCTGCGATCACAACACAGATCCTATAATGTTTACCGTATCGAATTGCTAACTCGTATCTTGACTCAATGTTTATTTACTATACAAGTGTCGTCTCCCATTTCACAGAGGAATCTGTGAAGCGAAATATTATACCTAGACAGAGGTGAGCAGATTTTAGTATACTGTTTAGAGGTCCAGATACCTTTCCCGTTTTACTAATTATGCTACATATATAAAGGTGTTTATTTACATTACATTAGAAACCAGTATTTCTGTATACATCATACTAATATTATAAATGCGAAAGTAAATGTATGGATGTTTGTCAGTGTTTGTAACTTAAACGGCTGAACCGATTTCGATGAAATTTGACATGTAGGAGATGGTCTGGAAGAACATAGACTGCTCTCTTTTGTTTTTTTTACACAACGCGGACGTTGTCGCGAGCGAAAGCAAGTGTATCATAAAAATCATTATCTTGAATCACTGTATTAAAACTGCATCAAAAGTTGCGTTGTTTGAAATATCTAAGCACACATAGACAGACCTCATTACCTCGTATATTATATCCTTCACAGAAATAATTCAAATTTACTTTCTTGTTCTGTCTATTTTATATTAAAGCGTTTATTAAATTATTTTATATTAAAGCACCTTTGACTAAACTGACAGAAATGTGCGAATGTCGATTGTTTCGCAGCCAATTCTGTTTAGCACAACTAAAAATCGAGTAATATACCTCCATATAAGCTAAAGGAACCAAAGCGCGTAAACAGTTATGCAAGTTTAGTCAAAGGTGGCGAGCTCTTAAGATTGTGATTCCGAATTAAAATGCCGCTTTCCGACAATTTCTTAGCGGCCATTCGTTAGGCGATATAATTACTGTGTCCACAAAGCGTTTGAGAAAAATCCCCGAGGCCTGCGAACGCTTTTCATAAACCGGCTCGCGTTAACGACTACCAACTTGTTATGATAAATAATGTTTAGTTTGAAAACGACTCGGAAACGTCAATTAGTTTCTTTTGAATCCACAAAGGAGTTAATTAATCATTAATGTATTTAAAGTGGAACAGTGAAGATGAAAAAATTAAAAATAACACAAAAAACATCTCTGAGAATTGACATAAATATTTAAACATTGAAGAAATATAAGAAAAATGGATATTACAAAAACCATTGAATTAAAAAAATAATAATATAAAGAAAAATAAACGATATAAAACATAGCCTAAGTTACTAAGTAATAATTAGCAATGTATTGTATGTATGTAAGTTTTTTAATCGGTCTAGTAATTTTTAAGTATATTCATTACGATAGTAGAGCCCGCTTTAACATCTTCGCACGAATGGTCCGGCTCACCCGGTAGTACCACGACCACATAAAAAACAGGCGGGAAGTGGAAGCAATTCCGCGTTTCGTCTGATAGGTGTGGTGCCGGAGGCCTAATTTTAGTCTCTTTCCCTTTCCACTCTTTTCTTAAGAGGAATGGATGGGAAGGAAAAGTGGATTAGACGGTGGAGGAGACGCATAGGAAAGGGATATGTCCTCTTTATGTGCGGCTCCTCCTCCTTCATTAAGGGTAGTCAACGCATTTGCAATTGCGGATGTTTCTGGGCAGCGGTCGCTTTCCATTTCCTTGGATTCAGGTTGCCGCTTGCTCATTTGCCACCTTTTATGATAAAAAAAATACATACAAAAATTAAAATGTATATATTAATATTGAAAACTATAATTATGTTAATGTGTTTAATTTAAAATAAATATTTATATTGGATTATTTAAACATTTTCCTTCACAACAAACTTCGCAGCATTTTAGCTATCCCAACTTGGTCAACTGTTGTTGTGTGAATTTTTAATAACCAACGTCCGTTATACTCGGCCCTAATTCAAAGACTTTATAATATTGTTTTGCAGAAAACTTACTTTTAACTGCTTAAATAATTTATTAACCCTTTTTAGACATTCTTTCGTCTAAACATACTTTTGTTTTATTCAATTTACCAACTAGATGTTGTTCGCGACTTCGTCCGCGTGAATTTAAATAATAAAAAAATATAGCCTATGTTACTCAGAGATAAATTAACTTTCTAATGGTAAAAGAATTTTTCAAATCGGCCTGGTTATTTTTACGTGATTCGAATACATACAAAAATTCAAATCTTTCCTCTTCATAATATAGATAAATATGGGGTTGTGGCTCGATAAAATAAATATAAACTCGTTATTTATCGCTATTTTTATTATTCACACCATTTTCCAAAAAAACACATCTTCACACATCGTCGTTTCTCTTTTTTCTCTCTGCCTCTAAACTAATTCAAACCAACGTCAAAATATAAAATTCAAAATCAGTTAAAAAGAAAACATATTTAACCTCTTTATCCTACATAAATATTAGAATACAATAAAGCAAATTAATTGACCAAATTGCTTCAACAAGAGAAAAAAACCAAAATCACAATCGGAAATTTAATTTTAGACTCTACAGATTACAAGAAAATCATTAAGAAGTTATTTCATTTAATTACAATGCGTGTAAAAGAATTTTAAACAATCAATTAGTTCAGTAGTCACCGTCTAACACTTCAATAGTTTAAAAATGATTTTCCAATACAATATGGAAGTTTGCCAAGCGCCTGCAAAAATTTAATACATATAAATTACTAAAAGCGACGCACGACGCCCGACCAGAAGTAATTAATATTTAGCCATTATAGAGAAAAAGGGTTATTTTACAAGCGTTTTTCATCATAGTAGTACTACTGTGACTCAATCAACATTATCTGGCTCAGTTTTTTTAACACAATACGGTGGCAAACGAGCAAGCGGCCACCTAAATCCAACAAAATGGCAAAGCGACCGCTGTCAATCACATCCGCAACTGCAGATGCATTGCCTACCCTAAGTCGATGGAGGACGAGCACATATAAAGAGGATATTTCCCCTTCCTATGCGTCTCCTTCCCCGTCAAATCTACTTTCCCATCCAATCCTTTTCTTATAAGAAAAAGGGTGGGAAGAAAAAGAGACTAAAGTTGAGCCTCCGACACCACACTCATCTTACGAAACGCGGTATTGCTCCCATTTCATGCCTGTCTTATGTGTGGTCGTGGTATTACACCGGGCGAGCGGACCAATTCGTGTGAAGATGTTATAGCGGATTCTACCATTGTTAAAAGTTGGTTTTCAATAGCTGTTGTCCCTTAAAAGAATAGGGTGGATAGGGAGGACTAAAATAAGGCCAAACACACAGCTAAAGTAGAGTGTGATTGACAGAGACTAGAGAGCTCTTGCAATTTACATTACCGGGCCAAATTATCTTATACGTCTATACAAACATAAAGTACAAATATAATTAGTTGCTATATAAAAGTATATAATATTTAAAACATCTACAAATTCTTGAAAAACTTTTTCAGTGGTGATTTTACAACGTTCGAAAGCAAAAGAAAACTGGGTCGTACAGAACTAAGCGTGAGAAAATACTTAAAAACGCACCGAGGGGGAAACTTTAGTTGGTTGTAAGGAAAAAAACTTAATAGTCCGGTATTTAATCACTTTCTGGTCGAAACTTAGCCCATTTACTGAAGAAAAATAATTTAAAACACGTACATTTCGACTGAATTTTAAGCTTGAATTTTAATTAAGTTAATATTGTAAAGTAAAGGACCATTTCCACTATTCAATTATGCATACCACAAAATTGAAGAAATAATTGTTTTGTATAATCTAAGAGCGGGAGCAAACCTTTGACTACCCTGTCGCACGACTGTTTTGCGATTGTCGATTGTTTCGCAGTCAACTGTTTAATTACACAACTAAAAAAAAAAACAAACAAAAAATGGGACCCTTTAAGCACTACCTTTCGGATAAAAAAAGAATCATCAAAATCGGTCCACTAGCGGCGGAGTTATACCGTAACACACATAAAAAAACATATATACGAATTGAGTAACTCCTTCTTTTGGGAAGTCAAAAATAGAGTAGGGTGCTCATATAAGGTAATATCAACCTTACTAAACAGTTGTGCGATTTTTTTATCAAAGGTGTACGTGTGCTCTAGTTGTGAAGGCTCATATAACTGTCTATACATTTTAATTAAGAGTCAACACAACATCATTGAGACAAGTTGTTTCAGAAACATCTATTCAGAAGTTGTACAAAATTCCGTAACTCCGCTCCCACCGAGCGATAAACTTAGTTAAGTTACGCTTTGTAACTATTTTCATTAAGCTATCGAAGTTTTACTACCAACATAAGCTACAGTGGAACATGAGTTTAAATGTTGGTATGTCTAGAATAAACGCGAATCGAATAGACACTAGCTAGCCACCGCAACCCCCACCGCGTAAAATAAAAAAAAAATAAGTAGCCTATGTGTTCTTCCAGACTATACTCTACAAATATATACAATTTCACTGAGATCCGTCCACCAGTTTAGGCCACAAACTCTAACAAACATCCACCCATCTAAACTTTCGCATTTAAAATATTAGTATGATGAATGTACAGTCGGGGAATTTGTCGATGGTATTAAAAGCTAAAGAACGCATTAAAACGACAACGCAGAATAGAACGCAGCCTTTTAAATATCTGTGCGATAAAAATGTCGGTTAGTGGTCAGTGTATTGCTAATCATACTAATATTATAAATGCGGAAGTTTAGATGGATGGATGGATGTTTGTTAGAGTTTGTAGCCTGAACGGCTAAACGGATTTCGATGAAATTTGGTATAGATGTAGCGGATAGTCTGGAAGAACACATAGGCTACTCATTTTTGTTTTTTTTTTAAATATCACTCAGAAGAAGTCGCGGGCGAAAGCTAGTAGCTTATAATATTATCCTATCGTGTGACTCTTTGCCAACTTATTGTTATTTGTCAGAGACGTAGTTTTATTCGTTGGATCAAGGTATTTTTTCTGAAAGTGGGACACCGCGCATTTCCACAACTGTACTATTCGTCAGTCAATTTGTTGACCACCGTCACATCACTAAAGAAACTTTTATATCTAATACTGAGTTTGTCCATTAACCAAGGGCAAACAAAATTCGAATCAAACGTATCATTTGTCATTAATGATAATGAAATACTTCTTGTGCTTGTATCATTATTATTATAAAAGCGTACACACACGTGAGACCAAACAATCGTACAACTGTTTAGTCTCTCTTTGATTCATATGAGATTGTATGGTGGACACATTACTAGATTTAGTTGTGCAGCTAAACAATTGAGTTGGCTGCGAAACAATCGACAATCGCACAACTCTTGTGCGATAATTTAGTCCAAAATATACGACCATGTATGTTTTTTTATTAACTTGAAATATGTACAAATATACTAAGTATGTTTTTACATCATTAAAAAACCAACCTGTATTTCTTTAAAACAAAAGTAAACGACATTATTTATTTATTTAAATTACTGGAATGTCGTAAACACAAATTGTAATATGTAGGTTTAAAAAAACTTTCTCAAAAAAGCCTCAGTCAAAGTACTTAGCAATAAGCAAAGTTGTAAACCACCCTAGTGTGTTCGTGCCCTAATTAATGCCTTCAAACTTCAAGAGAAACGTCGCAAAACTATGAAAAGAGGGAAATACATTTACGAGTATATTAATGTAAAAAACCCACATACAACAAATTGTATAAATAAATTGCTTTTTGGATTAAACTTGTAAATATAAGGCTTGCATACACGAACTTTAAGCGGAGCTTAAGCATTCTCTACACGGACGCTACAATACAATCTCATATAACATTTAATCCACTTGCTTTTGCGCGCGACTGTACGCACCAAATTTAAAATTGGTAGCCTATGTGTGTTTCTAGACTCTGTTCTATTAAAAATTTCATCTCTATCAGCCGCCATGTTTGAATCCACTCTTAAGCATATCCCCTTTCACATAACTAATCCATACTTTCTTCTGTCCTCTACCTATGCCAGCCATGTTCATCTATACTATTATGATATTATAAAGAGTAAAGATTTGTACTTTTGTATGTATTAGAATCACTCTAAAACTACTGGGCCGATTTTAAAAATTCTTGCACCATTAAAAAGCTACATTATCAGTGAGTAATATAGGCTATACTTTTTGTCTTTTTCGTAATTCCACGCTGGTAAAATCGCGAGCAACAGCTAGTTCTTAATACTTGTTAATGTGATCATTGACGGTCAATTCCTCGACCTGTGGCGCTACTTTCAAACTTCTTCTAATATATTTAACTTTGTCCCTTCTGTCAAATACTTCTTTTTCGTATAAAAACTCAATGTAAATAAAGTAAATGAAGATAACCGCTGACTAGACTACTTTTAATATTTAAAATGTAAAGATCTTTAACAAGGGTTCCTGCGTCAGCGGAGACGGAACTTGACCCGTGAAGAGGTAATCTTACGTTCGAGAAGGGAGATGTCGATCGCGACAAGTACCGAGGTAGTGCTGCGTAGACCACTTGAATTGTTTTACTAGTTTCTGCACGCGATTATGTCAGTGGGTAAAAAAAAACTTATTAAGTGGCCTGTGTTTCTCCAAAGTATGTTTTTTTTTATATAACATAAGGTGGCAAACTAGCAAGCGGCCACCTGAATCACTAAATCCACCGAAACGGAAAGCGACCGCTGCCCATAAACATCCGCAATTGCAGATGCGTTGCCAACACTTAATTGTCGGAGGACGATACGCGCATAAAGAAGACATTTCTCCTTCCTACGCGTCTCCTCCACTGTCAAATCCACTTTTCCTTACTTTCCTTTCCTCTTAAGAAAAGGGCGGTAAAGAGAAAGGGACTTAAATTAGGCCTCCGGCACCACACTCATCGGATGGAACACGGAATTGCTTCTATTTCACGCCTGTCTTCTGTGTGGTCGTGGTATTACATCGGGCGAGCCGGCCCTGCAATGCTAAGATGTTAAAACGGGCACTACCACTGTCAAAAGGGACAAGAGGGCTTTAGAATAGTAATTTCTTATTGCAATTTTCACTTTTTAAAGTAATATACCCTGTTGACCACTATAATGTATTTAAAATATATAGTTTAACCGCAGTAGCACTTCTTGTTCTAGATCTTAAGTTATGTTTTAAACTTAAGCTCACCAGTATCTTGTTTACACAACTTAAAACTTACTTAAGAAACTTCAAAGATTAAGGCAGAATTAATTTAAAGCATACAAGTTAAGCTTCTATTATTTTTATTTAAAGAATAGCTGTTCCCATGCGACTTCATCCGCATAAAATTATAAAAAAAATATTTAATGGTTCACATTTGTCATTATCAATTGCAAATGTCAAAATGACATGACATAATGTCAAACCATGGCAATCTTGCTTCCTTGATGTTGGCAACAACTTATGGTCTCTTTCCACATTTGGGTTTTTATCCAAATTATTTACCCCTAAGTTTAACGGCGTTAAATATATAGCCTAAAGCGTAACGTAAGTGTAGGGCTCTTTATTAAATAAAAATAATAATAAGAAAATATGTTGTAATTGTTGACATCTTAGGCAACAAAGAAGTGTGTGTTTACGCTTTATTATAATATTTTAAATTGTCATACGATAAATTGAAATTTATACTAGACTTGTCTAGTATAAAATTCGATGGTGAATGATAGACAATAAAATTTGGTCTTAAACAAAAAAGGACTTCAGAAAGATGAATAACGTAAAAGAGAAAAAAAGAGCAATGACCTAAATAGTATTATTGATCCTAAGAAGTAAAGCTTTTTAAATTATTTAAAACTATAATCTTAATATCTTAAATTTCTTAATATTATAAATGTGAAAGTTTAGATGGATGTTTGTTAGAGTTTGCAGCCTAAACGACTGAAAGGATCTCGATGTAATTTGGCATAGATGTAGAGGATAGTCTGAAAGAACACATAGGCTACTTACTTTTGTTTTTTTTTTGACCGACTTCCCAAAAGAAGGAGGTACTCAATTCGTCTGTATGTTTTTTTTTTTAATTGGGCGAACGGAGTCGTTGGTGAAAGCTTGTTATAAAATAATAATGGTAGAGGCAGCCTAATTTCATGACCATCCAAACACTGAGCTTCAACAAGCTTATTAAAAATACAATGTAATTTTACATGCTTCAGGAAATTAATACCTCATCATCCCGCAAATTCCCGTGAATGTTTGTGCTGGGGGCTAATTAATTACACCCCTACCCCTGGCACTTATCCCCCTCCCCCAAACGGACTGCGGACCAGCGCCCTACCTAATTTATTATCCGTTTATTCCTTTTGTTTCCAGCAATTGTTTTATAGCAGTTCGTAAATAAATCATTTCACGAGTAACTGGTAAAGTAATTTTTTATATACTTTAGTATTGTAATGCTCGGTTTGAGGATAAAGTAGTCATCAACTAACTATACACACTTAGGGATTCGGAGTCTACCTTCAGTGACTAGGCCATAGTCTACCGAACTGGCCCACTGCTGGTTTTTTACAGTATAAACGTGCAAGCGGTCACCTGAATCCACCGAAATGGAAAGCGACCGCTGCCCATAAACATCCGCAATCGCAGATGTATTGCCTACCTTTAATTGGCGAAGGAGGAGACGCACATAAAGAGGACATTTCCCCTTCCTATTCGTCTCCTGCACCGTCAAATCTACTTTACCTTTCCATCCTTTTCTTATAAAAAAGGGTGGGAAGGAAACGGGACTAAAGTTGGGCCTCCGGCACCACACTCATCAGACAAAACCTGAGTTTGTCTGTGTGGTGCCAGAGGAGCAATTCCGAAATTGCTTCCACTTCACGCCTGTCTTCTGTGTGGTCATAGTATTTCACCGGGTGAGCCGACCCATTCGTGCAGATATTAAAGCGAGCTCTACCACTGTTACTACTGGATGACGTAACACATATCTTTCAAGTTCACCGATGTGTGTGAAGAATTGCGTTACTAGTAATACCTTAACGATTTCTACACGCATACTTTGTGTTATAAAATTTCTTTTGACGTCACATATTAGGCCAATGCCTTTAATACTAAACGTAAATTGGTACCACGCCAACAACAAGTGCAGTTACCTTTGAACAATGCATATATCACGCGTTACGCAACAGATAAATGAATTAATCTTGTCAACTTTCATTTAACCGCAGAGAACGAATCTCATAATTATATTATTCAATTGTTAATGAAACCTTATAATAATTGTGCATCAAAGGGGTTTTAATAAAAACGAGCTGACCACAAACTTCGTTAGCTCTAATTTGGAACACCCGTTACGCTATTTTGACAACGCCGAATTTAAAAAAGTAGCCTATGATATGACTATCCATGTCAGCTACCCTCCAGTAAAAACCCGGCGAAATCGGCAAAGCCGTTTCGGAGATTACCCGGAACAAACGCTGCTTGCGGACAGACAGATAGACAGACAGACAGATAATTTTTTTTTATAATTTTTTTTTATCAGCAACGCAAATACATCATTTTCCAGAAATCTGGAATTTTTCTTTTGATATTACAGACACTCCAATTTTATTATATGTATAGGTAGATAAAAGTACGGTTCACAAATTCATGTTTTGTATTTTGACAGCAAAAATAGTTCATAACAGCCGCCTAAAACCGACAGCAAAAAGTATTTATTCAGCGTATAGTTTTAAAACTGTATATCACACCAGACCGCATCAAAAGTGTCCGCGGAAAAAAAAAACAAGTTACTGTAACAATAAATCCGACGCTTTCAATGTGGTAACACTGGTAGAGAAAATATTGTTTGTGAATTTAAAAATAGAAGCCGGAACAAACGGAACGAATCCGGACCAATTAAATCGGGAGTTAGGGAAGCGTCCGGTTTTAACTGGGTCAAACCGGTTTATTGTACGAAATTTATTTGACAAGTCCGGACGTTTGGAAACTAACAATATGCCTTTAAAGCATTCTCCTCGTTATAATCTTTAGGTTTATTGCTTTTTTATTATTTATTGTAATATCTAAAGAGATAAAAGTAACAGCTTAAAAATTGACGTAAGCAAACTAAAGCTATATTTTTGTCTGTAAACAATATTATAAGCCGTTTTAGAACAAACATATTTTATAACTTTCAAAAGCAATTAGAATTTTAAGCTACAAACGTTTAGTTTTAACTGTACAGTTGTGTTAGCAAATGTAACAGTTCTTACATTTGCTAACACAACAATTAAAATGTTGGCTACAATTCTAATTACAATAAGACTGATAATTTAAAAGTGGAATAGTATAACGGATTTAACGAGATCTGAAAAGAAATGCTGACAAACTTACAATAAAAGGAATAATACATGATTTCCGTAACACATTTTTGAACGTTCAATCGTATACTAAAACAAGCAATTTCCTATCAAATCATAATCTAGCGGCATGAAGGGTTGCGCTATCTGCTATTCGGGAAATTGTCTTATTTGGCTGAATAACCAGTAACGTGTTTGTCGGAATAACGGTGAAATTCCACTGCCGTAAACGTATCGCTTGGCTCTATTTTTGACCGACTTCCCAAAAGGAGGTACTCAATTCGTCAGTATGTTTTTTATGTGTTACGGCAAAACTCCGCCACTAGTGGATCGATTTTGATAATTCTTTTTTTATCCGAAAGTTAGTGCTAGCAGGTGGGTCCCATTTTTTGTTAAATAGTTTAGGTCAAAATCGCGCGATGAAATTTAGGGTAATTTTTGCTTTCTTTGCTTACATAGCCTAAACTATGAGACTTGCATAAAAATGATATATGGAAGAAACAATTCTTCTTTTCATTACTTAAACGTTACTATACTTTCAATTGTCAATTGTTATGGCTAAATCCCTACACTTACGTCACGCTTCAGGCTATATATTTTCACGCAATTAAGCTTATGGGGTAAATGTTTTGGATAAAAACCCTAATGTGGGAAAGAGACCATAAACTACAAGCTGCCAACATTAAGGAAGTAAGATTGACGTAGTTTGTCATCATGTCATGTAATTTTGACATTTGCAATTGATAATTTGACAAATGTAAAGAATAAACTTAAATTTTCATAATTATATGCGGATGAAGCCGCACGGGGACAGCTAGTCCAAAATAAATCGAAGGATTGCAATAGTAAATGCAGAACAAAACCGACTCACTTCCTAAATGGCATAAACACGCACGTAGCTGGGACACGTATTTGCAATTCCCACACGCTTTTGGTTAGATTTGATGGCTCTCGGAAGGACCTTTGGGATCCCAGTGCGTTACTTATGCATGTGACCACTTAACAGGCCGTTACTTAAACGACGAGAATGCAATCTGAATTAAAAATTAAGTAACGTCACTTTAGGTAACAATTACATTCAGAGCCGGCATTAAAATAGATATCCGTTTTATACATGTGAACTTTGGCTAACATATAATAATTTTAAAATAACATTTTTGACAGCCCTAAGAATGAATCATAATGCAATTGAATGCGGAATGAAATGAATGGAGGAATTAATTCCGAGCTTCATTCCCGCTGCCTCTTATTGCATTTACTTTGTTTCAGTGAGCTTTTTAAGTTCCAAACATTGTTTTAAACTTTACTTTTTGAGCTTTAAGCTGCTTAAGCTAGCTGGATACATTGATATTTAAATTAACTTTTTTATCACATTTAAAAAAAAGTACTATCTTTTCCCACATTATAAAAAAATATAATATATAAATAAGTGTGGGCTTTTTATTAAAGAAATAATCATTCAATAATATGTGACTGCTGACATCCTACGCCACAAAGTAGTGTGTGTTTACGCTTTATTATACGAGTATTAGTAGAGACGTATATAATTTCAAGGTAACTCATCTCACTTAGGTATAAAAAACATCTATCAAGTACAGATAAAGCATTTATGTCTATTAATGAAATGTACTGAATTGTATTGATTTAAAATTATTTATGACCTAGTTAAAGCATTACTATGACGCACGTATCTGCTCTCGAGTGTACACTCAAATACAAACCGCACGGTCATGGTTACAGATATAAATGTGTCGATTAATATTTAACCCCTATAAAATAGGCAATTGCAAAGCTATTAAATAACTAAAAATAAGTTACTACGTGTGTTAAAAAAATAATCTTAGTTCAAAGAATCAAAACGATTACTGAGACAGTTATAGTTCAATACGAGCTGTCGCCAACAAACTTCGTTAGCGCAAATTCGGACAACCCGTTACGCTATTTTGACAGCATGGAATTTTTAAAAAAGTAGCCTATATATGGCTATCCATGTCAGCTAACCTCTAGTGAAAGTCCCGTCCAAATCGGCAAACTCGTTTTGGAGATTACCCGGAACAGGCATGCGGACAGACAGACAAAAAAGTTTCAAATGCGATTTTCGTTATCAGTAAAGCAAATACATCATCTTCCCGAAATCTATTAAGCTAGCGTATACCATCTTTCGACTGCATCGTCACTTCCTTCAGGTGAGATCTTGGTCAAGCGCTAACTTAACAAATATTTAAAAAAAAGCCAGAATTTTTCTTTTGATATTACAGACAGACACTTTAAGGTTATATAGATTTTTTATTAGATTAAAAATGAACATAGTTAACACTTTAAAATCATAATTGTAGACCACACAATAATACTCTGTACTTCAGTAATTCAAGAGCAAACAAAACTCTATTTGCTTTACCGCCCACTGTTATAATGGACCGGCTGTTTTTGAATACGCTTGCTTACACTCCAGGCCAAAAAAAACTGGTACAAGTTTAGTCTACGCACGTGAGGTCTACAATAATTTTTTGTAGCGCGTGAACATTATTGAGATAAAGAAAAGACAGTTTACATAATGTTTTCATTTGTCTGGTTTAGTGCTTGTAATCAGCATGCCAGCTACTGGCACAATGGTTCACATGCGCCTGTAAAATGTTAACGAGTTCGTATGGCTTCTTGTTCGTGACAAACCAGTTACCGCGCAAGCATGCAATTTTCACGTTCTATTGGCATGTGTATTCCCGCCCTAAAGCGCACACCTTTGACTAAACTATATCACTTTTTAACCGCGCTTTCATTCCTATGAGCATATATGGAGGTGCGCACACTACTAGATTTTTAGTTGTGCAACTATAGTGTGTCTAAATAATTTAGATCAGTTTGATAATTCACTTCAAATTTAGTAGTAATGGGATGTTTAAAATCAGTCATGAATCTTATCGATTTTCGATTTTTATTCTTTTAGAAGTTGGAATCGATAGATTTATAGTTATAACTTATGAATTTAAAAAAAAACACTGTTTTCTCAAATTAATAATGACCATAACAAATAATGAGAGTAAATAAATGTTTGTTACTACTACAGCCGTACGTAATCGAATTGGTTTTCGCTATTATGTCTGTCATCGCTAAATTCTCTACACTATAATCAATACTAGAATTATCCTATAAATTAGTTAATAAAAAAATAATAATTTTAGTTGAGTTCGATAACTATTTAAACCGAATATTGATAGTTCAAAATTGTTCGCTATGCATGTTTGTTTCGTCACCATATACCTGTCTATTAAGTATGGTTTTTGCTTTCATAAAAAATTGAATTCGATACTTCACATCGTCATTTGTTGAACTAATCTATGTTATTTAGACAAACTATAAACAGTTGAATTGGCTGCGAAACAATCGACAATCGAACAAAATTGGTGCGAGTTTAGTGAAAAGTGGACGCCAGTTTGTTCATGCTCTCATTATCTTAAAAAAAAACAGAGATAAGAAACATGTTTTCACACAATAAAAACAATCGATTCAAATTTCTGTAGTGAATGGAAATACATCTCAAATACACGCGTATTTTTAAGACATTACAAAAGAAAAATCAGTATTTTTTATGTTTTCTTCTTTCATAAAGTAACAATGGAAACAATTCTAGTTTTAAAAGCTTTTCTATTGATGTATCTGTTTTCCTTTAATCATTGATGAAAATTCGCAGTTAATACGAAATTTAAAATGAGGTAATTTATTTCATAATGCATTGGTATTTAAACTCTTTGTCTACTAACATCAACATCTCCCCGACATTATCTTCTCCCAAATTGATTCCGTCCTTCAGATTTATCTGTCCTCTCAATCACTCCCTTCTCGATCATGTCTCCTTTCAACATCCATCTCTTTCTAGCTCCACACTGGTGCATCTCCACACTCATATCTACTCTTTGTCTTCTATCTAATTTAAAAAATTAATTATTCTTTCTGTACTTTTCAACAATCTAACTTTAAACGGATTAGACGTCGTCCGTTTCACAAGGACTTTTAAATTTGATCTAAATAATATAAGGACATGAACACATTATCTACAATGTGTAATTACCACTCGATATCTGCATCAGAACACAAATATCGACACTAAGGACCTGTTCTACCACTGTCTTTTGTTTTCGCGGAACTTTCTGCCCCGCACAGCCGCGTTGTGGAACGGTCTGTCCTCGGCGGTATTTCCAAACCAATACGACTTAGGGTCCTTCAAGAAGCGAGCCTATCATTTCCTCAAAGGCCGGCAACGCATCTGTAGTTCCTCTGGTGTTGCGGATGTCCATGGGCGTCGTTGACCACCTTGGTGTTCACGCCGCTCGTTTGCCCCCTTTTATTATATAAAAAAAACTGTCTGATAAATGCTCAGATAGTTAAATGACGTCACTGTGAGATAATGTAACAAAATCCGATATTTCCATCACATAATTTACACGTTGGATTGATATCAACAATTAACAATTTGGTGGGACAGGCCCTTTCTTGCAAATTTTCGTGTTAGGCCACTTACGTACTTGTTTATAATAACACAGTCTAGTTTTCTATATCCTGGCAACATATACGATTGTTTACAATTTTTTCAAAGCTCACATGAGTCATAAGTGTATACGACTAGTGTGACCATGACATACATAAATATTACAGGAATACTCTCATTATTATTGAATGTTTTGTTTATTTTTAATGCCAAATACAAACAGTAATATTTTTTTTATATATATCATAAGGTGGCAAACGAGCAAGCGGCCACCTGAATCCGCCAAAATGGCGAAGCCACCGCTGCCCATAGGCATCCGCAATTGCATATGCGTTGCCTACATCCGACAGAGGAGGAAACGCACATGAAGAGAATA
Source organism: Papilio polytes (assembly GCF_000836215.1). Lineage (NCBI taxonomy): Eukaryota > Metazoa > Arthropoda > Insecta > Lepidoptera > Papilionidae > Papilio > Papilio polytes. Next base: position 623,761 of record NW_013525035.1, on the reverse strand, counting down.
TCTCCCCTTCCTATGTATCTCCTGCACCGTTAAATCCACTTCCCTTTCCCATCCTCTCCTTATAAGAAAAGGGTGGTAAAGAGAAAGGGACTTAAATTAGGCCTCCGGCACCACACTTATCAGACGAAACACGGATTTTTTTTTTATAACATAAGGTGGCAAACGAGCAAGCGGCCACCTGAATCCGCCAAAATGGCGAAGCGACCGCTACCCATGGACATCCGCAATTGCAGATGCGTTGCCAACCCTTATCCGACAGAGGAGGAGACGCACATAAAGAGGATATTTCCCCTTCCTATGCATCTCCTCCACCGTCAAATCCACTTCCCATTCCCATCCTCTCCTTATAAGAAAAGGGTGGTAAAGAGAAAGGGACTTTAATTAGGCCTCTGGCACCACACTCATCAGACGAAACACGGAATTGCTTCCATTTCACGCCTGTCTTCTGTGTGGTCGTGGTATTACACCGGGCGAGCCGGCCCATTCGTGCTGAAATGTTAAAGCGGACACTACCATAATATTCTTGTTTACTAGTTTTTTTTTCTACATTCACCCGGACGGAGTCGAGGGCAACAGCTAGTTTTATATCCAAACTAAACATACATTTCTTCTTTTTTAACTCTAGATAATAACAGTCAATCTTTCTTCTAATATGATTTAAACTTTTTAATCCATAAAACACTACTGAACTTTGATGTCGAGTTAACCTTTTGATTATCTCGATTATAAACAAATCGATAAGACAAACAAAGCATCGATTGTTTGTTTGTTTAAAAATCGATTTGATGCTGCTTACGTACTGGCCATGTTTAGGCTATTTATGTTCGTGATTAAATCATAGATCATTATTACGTCTTTATTCCACTTTATGTAAAGACCATGTTAAAATGCAGATGAATCATACTAAAACTATGCTAAAGGACACTCTAATTAACCTGAGATTGGTAGATATAGGAGGGAATTTCTAAAATATGTACAACTAGTAAACCCGCTACATCCACGCAATATTAAGATAAAAAGTAGCCTATGATATGCCCGTATATGTCAGCTACCCTACAGTACCCGGTCGAAATCAGCCCAGCCATTTCGGAGATTACCCTTCCAGGCTTTCCAAACGCGGCTTGCGGACAAACAGACAGACAGACAGAAACTTTTTAAATGCGATTTTCGTTATCAGCAATATATATATACGTCATCTTTCCGGAATGTGGAATTTTTCTTATTACAAACAGGCAATCCAACTTTATTATATGTATAGATAGAAGATTTACGAAAGCAAGTTGTATATTACGATAACGTTTTGGTAAAACAGTAAAGTGAAATTGTACAATTACAGTAATGCTTGCTGCCTCCCTGAGGTCGGTTCCTGTATGTCGTACCCTCTACTCCCTCTTGCATCCTCCACACCTCCCCTGTCTCCCCCGGGCTTCCGTGTTCCAGTGCTGATTTAATCTACAAACTTTATGAATTTTACTCGCACTCACGGAATATTTTTCATGCTTAAAATAAACGAGCAATCTATTTTAATTTTATTAATTAAATGGACATGTTTAAATGATTTATTTGGAACCTCTTTGTTAGTTTGGAAACCGTTCATAAGTTCATGTAGTTTGAATGGTCACATCTGTGTGATCCATTCATTTTGATTCCGTTCAATCATTCATTTCTTCTTCTTCTTTGTCGCTTGAGTCTTTACAGACTCGCGTGGTTATCACGTATCAGTGACCCGCTTCACAAGCCGCCGCCACTCCTCCCTATATGCTGCTTTTTTCGCACATTGATGCAAGAGTACGTCCAATCATTCATTAAACCATTCTTTTGCATATCACCTCAGTGTTAACCGATTGAAGCATTTAAGAAAAGGATGGAAAATCACACGAGAAGGTATACAGAAAGAGGATCTTCTTTCTGTGATTGCCTTCCTTCATCGATTAAAAGCATCGCAACTGCATTTATTGATGTCTAAAAGAAGTCGCTTCCATGTTTGTGAATTCAGGTAGTCCCTTGCTTTTTTCCTTATAAAATAACACTTCTTACAAGCCTTTTGGTGTTTTTACACTAACTCCAAAACAGTATGATAGTATCATCATCATCATCACCAGCCCACTATACGTCCCCACCAAGGGGCTCGGAGCCTACCCTAATAAGGGGTGACTAGGCCATAGTCAACCACGCTGCACAGCGGGTTGGTTGACTTCACATATATCTTTGAATTTCTTCGCTGATATGCAGGTTGCATCACCATGTTTTCCTTAACCGTAAGAACGTCGGGTAAATTATGTACATATGAAAATTCGAAAAAGCGAAAATCACATTGGTACAGCGGGATTCGAACCCAAAACCTTTAGATTACAGGTCAAGTGCTAGAACCAATGAGCTACAAAAACTATAACTACAATGGTATTACATAAAAAGACCAAATAAAGTATGGATAGGTAGAAAAAGGGGGATATTCAGATATGACGGCTGATAGAAATGTATGGAAGAACTATGTAGAGAATACAGTATTTTGATTTTTCAAATTAACCTTGTTTAAAATTTTCCCATCTACTTCAAACTTTATAAAAAGCTCTGTCAGATTATACGTGATTTCGCAAAAGCACCGATAGTTCCCTTATACAAGTTCTTTGCAACTTTCTCTGCAATCGACTTTGCCAAAGGCCCGCAAACTCACCGAGTTTTAACATAGTTCGCTCGATTTAAAATATAAGTTACTTTTAAACAGAGAAATGAAACAGTATGTTATAAAAACCACTTATTAGTAAGTTCGTTTCATACTAATATTGTAAATGTGAAAGCGTAGATAGATGGATGTTTGTAGCCTAAACGGCTAAAAGGATTTCTATGAAATTTGGTATAGATATAGAGGATATTCTGAAACAACACATAGGCTATTTACCTTTTTTTAATTCCACGCGGACTAGTCTTTACTAATATTATAAAGAGGAAAACTTTTTATTTTTGTATGTATTGAAATAACTCAAAAACCACTAAACCGATTTTAAAAATTCTTTCACCATCAGAAAGGTAATTTATCTGTGAGTAATATAGGCTATATTTTATTATTACTTATGTTTAGGAACTATTATTAATCAGCATGTTTCTGGACGCCGGCGTCGAAAAATTACTAAACTTTAACTTTTCTCGGCTTTCGCTGCCTAAACCGTTAGAGGTATATAAAAATGATGTATCAAAGAATTGTAGATCTTAAAAAAGTTCTATAGAAAAGTCCACGATAGCATATATCTATCTTTAACGCTTCTATTACAATAACCACTTTTTTGTTTACAAAATGAATTAAAAACCTTACGGTATTTGCAGCGTTCTTTTATTGGTTTCAATATAAATTCTTTTCAAATAAATGCGTTGGTTATCAGGAGAATTTAATGTAGAATAAAATTGTCCTTTACAGTATTTAAATTGGACTAATAGTTTAGAAGATATCACGAACACAAACAATAAGGGTAACCGAAAAATCAGCTTACAAGCTACCGGGCTTAGAAATTTGGAATCTTGCATCGGTAGATTTCTGTTCTTACGTAGATTACTACTAAGTTAATGCTTTTGGTTATAGATTGAAAAAAAGGGCGAACGTAATAGGTTCTATTTGTTATTTCACGCTGGCGAAGTCGCGAGCAACAGCTAGTATTTAATAAATCGAATAAAATACGTTTTAAATCCTAAAAGCAGGCGCACACTTTTGACTAAACGCAGTTTCGCAGCTAATTCAACTATTTAGTTGCACAAATAAAAATAATAGCAAGACTAAACAGTTGTGCCATAGTTTAGTTTCATGTGTGCGCCCGCTCTAAAGCTCTATTCGATAATCTTAAACGAATGTAATAAAAATTCTCTAAATATTTCGTCTTCAACACAGTTAAAGGGATTCTTTAAACACTATTAGTTAAATATATCTAAAGTATTTGTCACAACAGACACAGTTAAATGTCTTTTTAACTATATCATTTTTAACTCGTCGTAAACGCGTCATCTGCGAATGTAGGTCATTGCCTGGACAAACGTCATACATCAAGGTTCTAACCAATACCTGCGTAATGAAATATTTTAACTACAATTTAGATTTACAATAATTATAATAAACTCATTGTACTCATACAACTGTATATTGTTAAGAGGCCTAATTTTAGTCCCTTTCCCTCTCCACCTGTTTCCACCTTCTAACAGTGGTAGAGCCCGCTTTAACATCTTCGCACGAATGGTCGGTTCGCCCGGTGTAATACCACCACAGAGAAACCGGCGTAAAGTGGAAGCAATTCCGCGTTTCGTCTGATGAGTGTGGTGACTGTAATGAAACGCCATATTGCACAAGACTGTTATTTTGTTATACCCTCTAAATAGAATACAAAATATACAGATTATAAAACAACAACTTATTTAATACAGATACTACAGTGACGGAGGCCTAATTTTAGTCCCTTTCCCTTTCCACCCATTTCTTAAGAGGAAAGGATGGGAAGGAAAAGTTAATTTGACAGGGGAGGAGAAGCATAGAAGGGGGAAGTGTCCTCTTTATTTGCGTCTTCTCTGCTGTCGGATAAGGGTAGGTAACGCATCTGCAATTGCGGATGTTTATGCAGCGGTCGCTTTCCATTTCGATTGATTCAGGTAGCCGCTTGCTCGTTTGCCACCTTATATTATAAAAAATAAGAAGAAAATTAGTGCGTTGTAAAATTGGCGCAACACTAGATTATTGGCATAAGCATCACATCTCTAACTGACAGCTGTCAATGTCATTAGAAGGATAAATTATGGCGCGATTATTGGCAAGTAGAGTGGCTCTGGGTTTTTAAGTTATTACGAATTTATTAATTAAATAGAGTTGGTTTTATTCTTCCAAATATACTCCAGTCATTAAAATTTTTAATATAAAAACATTTCAAATCCAATTGTCAATTAAACAGTTTGATAGAAAAAAGTAGGAATTTTATATCATACTAATATTATAAATGTAAAAGTTTAGATGGATGGATGTTTGTTAGAGTTTGTAGCCTAAACCGCTTAACGGATCTCAATGAAATTTGGCGTACATGTGGAGGATTGTCTGGAAGAACACATAGGCTACTTGCTTTTGTTTTTTTTAATACCACGCGGACGGAGTCGCGGGCGAAAGCTAGTATTATAATAAAGAAATAGTCTTTGTTACCAGTATCAGAGACAAGTTCAGATTTAAAAAAATAAGTCTGTTTCCTTATGTTTTTAAATTTATTGATTCAACTTTTTTTTCGTAAAATAAAGAGCAATTGATTTCAGTTTTTTTTTCGGAAATATTACCGTAAGTAAATCCTTAGTAACCCTGATATCTAGTAATTTAAGTAATCGTCATGTTTGTTATCTTAAAGTATTTTACACTAACCTAACGTGTAACTTGCAATCCGGTTAAGTTGCAGCTGTAACCGGGTTAAACGTCAGCCATTACTTAACCCGCCCCCAGGGTGACTAAGTTAGTATACCCCGCTAACTTATCACTGGGGGTGTTAAAATTAAACGTCATTTTGTACATCATGTTATACGTTTAAATTGCATTTTAATTACTTTGTAGAATGTTTTAATTACAAAATTTAATAACTGGCCATTGCTCGCTATTTCGCCATAATATTAAAAAATAACATACCCTATGTTACTCACAGATAAATTATCTTTGTAACATTGAAAGAATTTTCAAAATCGGCCCCGTAGTTTCTGAGTTATTTCAACACATACAAATACAAATACAAATCTTTCCTCTTTATAATATTAGTACAGATGTGACAGTTACTACACAAAGCCGATGATAATGTAGTTTCTAAAATATACAACATTTTTATTATCTCTATATAAAAAGTTTATTGACACTAGCTTATGCCCGCAACTTCGTTAGTGTGGAATTAAAAAAAGTGCGTAGCTTACGTGTTTTTTCAGACTATGCATTACGTCTATGGCAAAGTTCATCGAGATCTATTCAGCCGTTTAAGCGGAAAAGTCTAAAAAACATCCATCCATTTATCTAAATTTTTGCAATTATAACATTAGTAAGAGTAAGATAAAATGTATTGGTACCTATCTATACTATTATAATAAAGCGTAAACACACACTTCTTTGTTCCCTAAGATGTCAGCAATTACAGCATATTTTTGTACAATTCTTTTATTAATAAAATCCCCTACACTTGCGTCACGCTTTAGGCTATATATTCTCACGCCATTAGCTTATGGGGTAAATATTATGGATAAAAACCCTAATGTGGGAAAGAGACCATAAGTTGCTGCCAACATCAAGAAAGCAAGACTGTCAAGGTTTGTCGTGACATGTCATTTTGACATTTGCAATTGATAATTTGACAGCAATAAAATAAAATTTTCACAATGTCATGTGGATGTAGCCGCACGGGAACAGCTAGTATTCCATAAAAATGAACAAATAACATGCATTACATAAGCGACAGCTGCGCTGTCTGCAGTGCGTTACAGATGTAACTAAAAGCTACATAAAGGCTGTAATACTAAATAATACCTACATGAATTTCAATCCAATTATATGACATAATAGTGGGTTTTATATACTACTTGTATACATATCATTATCTTCTCTACCTTATCCTACTCCCATAGGGCGTACCTTTCCTCCACCAAATAAATCGATCATCCATCATCTCAGTCACTACCTTCTTGATCATCCTTTAAGCCATCTCTTTCTTTGTCTTCATTCTTTATTACTTATTACTTTTTAACGCGAACGAAGTCGTTATATAAATAAAAGTTTGAAAATAGCGCCACTGGTGGAGAAATTGAGAAACAAAAGTTAAGCGTATGGACATGTTATGCGACGAGACGATGAGGACATAAACCAGAAAGTGTTAAGATTGAATGTGGACGGCTACAAAGGTAGTGGAAGAACGAATAAAGTATGGATGGATTGTGTGAAAGAGGATACGCTTAAGAAAGGACTGAATTCCGATATGACGGCTGATAGAGATGTATGGAAGAGCAGCACATACTGTGCCAAACTTCCGTAAGAGATAAGGGCAAGAGGATGATGAAATACATTCAATCATACGAATCCGGGAGGGACTACTAGTTTTATGAAACAAATAAATAAAAGAAGATTAACAGTTTTATAAAACTTATATTACAAACAGTTGGTTACAACTGTTCTATTCACAAAGGTAATAAAAAAATACAACAATCTTATGTGAAAGTAACTTTGATTTACGAGTTTTTTCAATTTATGTTTATTTTTATTAGAGGTTACACCTGAGGGGATACAAGACCAATAGCCAAATAAAACAGAAATATATTATTTAGTATGTATTGTATGAGAATCTGTAATTTAACTGCAAGAACCTTTTTTTTTATAATATAGGATGGCAAACGAACAAGCGGCCACCTGAATCCACCGAAATGGAAAGCGACCGCTGCCCATAAACATCCGCAATTGCAGATGCGTTGCCTACCCTTGATTGACAGAGGAGACGCACATAAAAAGGATATTTCCCTTTGCTATGCGTCCCCACCACCGTCAAATCGACTTTTCCTTCCCATCCTTTCCTCTTAAGAAAAGGGTGGAAAGGGAAGGGGATTAAATTTAGGTCTCCGGCACCATACCCTCAGACGAAACGCGGAATTGCTTCCACTTCACGCCTGTCTTTTGTGTGGTCGTGGTATTACACCGGGCGAGCCGGCCCATTCGTGCGAAGATGTTAAAGCGGGCTCTACCACTGTTACCTCTACCTTTACTAAACTATCGCACAACTGTGCAGTCTCGCGTTGATTCCTATGACCTTATATGAAGGACACTACTCGATTTTTAGTAGCAATTAAATATTGAATTGGCTGCGAAACAATCGACAATCGCACAACCGTTGTGCGATAGTTTAGTCAAAGGTGCGCCCGTTCTTAACATAGTTAATAATATCTTTGTTATTTACGCTATTTATGTCAACATCAAGAAAAGGAAAAAAAAAACAAACTGTGAAAAAACAAACAATATATTATTAGTCACAGCGACTTCGCTTTTGTCGTTAAATATTTAGTGAAGTCTCAACGTCTGTCTTACTTTGACTATAGAGAAACGGACTAGACAATGAAATTTACTAAAAAAATCAGCAACTTTTCGCGGGAAACCACACTTATGTATATCATGCTGAACACGTAAAATTGAAGAGTTCATAAACGCATACACCAACAAATTATACGAAACAAACAAGCTTGCAGAAAAGTAAGGTTCATTATTTTACAGAGAAAAAAGCGCGCATAACAAGTCCTGTCGTTAAAAGTCTAAGATCTGAGTCGTTCCAATCTCTAGGGTGACCTAGAAAGGTGTAATTTTGCCAAAACTGTGAGCAACTTCGACAACTGAGATAAAAACAAACGACAATCGGAAATATATCTTCTCGGTAAACTTGTTTTTAAAACAAGTTGCAATTAAAATTATTATTTGGAATTACTTATTAAGTTATTAAGTAACCCGTCATAAAATGTCATCTTGCAAAGGTTTTTTAATATATCCTCCTCACCAATTTCTATTAAGAATTAATTTATACTGTCTCTCGACAAGCCCGGGTATTTTTTTAATTACATAGAAGAGTAAATTAAATGTGAACAAAAAAAACTACACAAAAGACCAGTCCGGGTACAAAAAATTAAAAATTAACTTTTAAAAATAAAACAAAACTATGTGTAAACGTAATAACACGTAATAATAGATGATTTTTAAAAGGTTAAATTGTATCCAAAAGGTTAAATAGAATAGAAAGGGCAGTATTGACTTCACAATGATTTTAACACGACAGTAGACCCCTTTACCATCTTCCCACGAAAGGTGCCTCACCCGGTGCAATACCACGACCACAGAAGACAGGCAACCAGTGGAAGCAATCCCGCGTTTCGTTTGATGATTGGTGCCGGAGACCTAATTTTAGTCTTCTTTCCCTTTCTACACGTTTACACAAGGAAAGGAAATTGGATTTGTCGGACGCATAGACAAGAGAAATTCATTTTTTAAGCATCCTCTAGTCTGTAAATTACCGGTAGGCAAATATCAGAAAATGGGAATGTCTATAGCCAATGATCGCTTTGCCATTTTGTCTAATTCCGGTGATCCCTTGCTCATTTGTCTTCGATGATATAATGAGCGAAACAGAGATATTTTTCAATAATTATGCATGCTGAATTTCTCTGCCTACAGAAAGAAGAAAACAGAAATTCTGTTATTTTCTAAGAGCCCCTGTCGGGTCTAAATCGGTGTAATGCACACCTCCTTACATATTACTTCGAACGATATCAGTATTGTGCGGGAGCTTTCACTATCAAGGTAATTCTGTGCGTATATGACGTCACAATTTATCTCATTACGACATTTTTATAGCATATTATGGTCATATAGCATAGTTTAATATTACGTTGTAAAACATCTAAACTAAATAATAAAATGTTAATTATATTATGAAAAATATATGTTCTTGCATTAAATTAATGCACAATTTCATGTAACAAAATAAGAAGCATAAAAGTTTTTATCGCTTTTAATAAAATTTTACATTTTTGACCGACTTCCCAAAAGAAGGAGGTATTCAATTCGTCGGTATATTTTTTTTTTTTTTTTTTTTTTT
>NW_013525035.1:398103-612427 GCF_000836215.1 Papilio polytes | reverse complement strand
TGAGAATATTTTGTTTTTGGTGTATTTTGTTTTGTTTTGTTTTTCGTGTATTTTGTTTGGAAGTCGGTTTTGTTTTTTTATTAAAAAGTTTTCATTAAAACTGAAATGTTTTACAAAAACTAATAAATGCGCTTTTAGTGGCCAATGCTTTACGAAGGTGATTCGGGTAAAACATTTTATACCCGCAGGCAAAACGCGAACACATTAGTACCATTTCAAATCTCCCTTACAAAATAAAAGTACGCAAACAAAATTGCTTTACGAGCGGCCGCTCTCAGCGAATGAAAGAGAAATTAAAAACGCTGTTGCAACGTCAATATTTCAAAGCATAAACCATTTGTGGAGGGAAATCTTTGATGCTATAACACGTTCCCGCGTCAATTCTTAATGGTCGCGACAGGTGTCAGCTCCGCGCCGCGTTCATTATCGACTTATTACATACTGTGTTATGTATTGATTTGTTTAATGAACAAGTTTTATAGTACCGTGTAAGAGGAAATAACTCATCGTAGATTCGTCTGCGAAAATATTCTATCGATGAACATAGAACAAGTTAAGATTACATCAGAAAGAAAAGTAATATGGGTTAAGAACTTACCCAAGAGTAGTCATTGTGACGATGGTGTACCAGAAGGCGGCAGGAATGGACGTGAAGTTTGTATCCTGTTCATTCTTCTCAGCGTAGAACATGACCGTCGCGAAGATGATGATAGCCATAGCAAGCGAGAAGACCAAGAAGCCCAGCTCGCTGGCGCATGACTTGAGCGTGTAACCCAGGATCCTGAGACCTTGCGAGTGCCGCGAGAACTTGAAGATACGGAATACTCGGAACACTCTCAGAGTGACGAACGCGCCGGACACGTCGTCGTTATCAGTGATACCCAAGCCGATGTAATACGGCAGGATGGCCACCACGTCAATGATTGACATCACGGAACGCACGAACTTGCAGCGATCCGGCGCCGCAAACAGCCGCAGCAGATATTCCGCCGTGAAAATCATAACGCACGCCGTGTCCAAACAAAAGAATACAATCTTGTATCGCTCACCGCAAGGCAAAGTGCCGGCGCGCCCCGGCCTATGGCCGCAGGGCACTGTCTCCACGACGTTGGCCATCACCGAGACGGCGATAAAGAAACCCGTCACATAGTAGAATACTAAAGCGGCAGTGGAAGTGTGCGGATTCTCAAACGCCCTCCACATTTTCTGTCTTAAATCTGTTAGCTGAGGCAGGCTCTGATCACCAGCCTCGCTCAACTTATCGTCCATGAGCCTTTCGGCATTTTCCCTTTTCCTATCCCTGTAGTCCTCGTAGCAGCAGTCACCGATCACGTCGGGTAATATACCAAAGAACGCCAGCTCCTCATCGTACCCTGTCAAGCACTCGTGTTTAGGATAATGCAGTTTACCGGTTCTGTAGTAGTTAAGAATGTGTCTGAATATATCAGGATCTCTATCGAAGAAGTATTCCCTGCTGTCCTCATCATAGAAGAACTCTCTCTCGGAGGAGCCGAGGAGGGAGTCGGGGTACTTCTCGAGGGTGTTCCGCCAGGTCTCGAAACGGCGGCCGGAGACATTGATAAGGAGTTTTTCATCCTCTGCGCGGCGGCGGTCCTTGGGCACGGGCGGTGGCGGCAGCGGGTGCGTGGCGATGGGCACCCAGCCGATGGCGGCGGCGCGGGCGAACGGGAGCCAGGCGGCGACCGACGCCATGGCGCTGTGTGGCGGCAGCGGCGCCGCTGTACTGAGCGAGCGGTGTGCGTCCCCCGCGCTCTCCTCACCCTTCGCCCGCCGCTATTTCGGGCCGCCCGCCCAGATGTGGCAGTGTTGCCACGTGCAGCGTTTAAATATACCGATCATAACATCTGTTTGTCTATTTGTCGTGTAAAATAATGTGCGCTATATTTATCATTGGCTATTTGATGTGAACACGCAAAGAAAAAATGTAATACAAAATATCTGTAAGTAAAGACAAGCAATATTGTTCTACGACTTTGAGTCGATATCGATGCAATCATTTCTTGACTACATAAATACAAGTTGAGATAATATGTATACGATAGAATAACTTATTTACAATGAATGAAACTATCTTAATCTTTGTTCACATAAAATCTGAAAATTTGAACAAACAATATTCAGATTCAAATAAAACATTTTATTTCCTCAACGGGAATAATTTTCCGTTCACTAGCAACCCCGGCCGGGAAACAGTGTTGCGCATGCGTGCTCTGTGACGTCACAGTCTAATAAATTGATTTTCAACTACCAATCTCCCTCTAACAGGTAACATTTCCTAATGTGCCATCTCTCTCGCACACCTTCAGCTACGGTGACCTTTTGTAATTTTTTTGCACCGTTCTAAAGACTTTTAAAGGCTTTTGTCTCAAGGAAGTGAAAAGGCTTGAACGGGGCTTAGGGGCCCGTTTATGGCTAAACACGCCAACCGGTACAAGATCTTTTTAAATCGATTACTCGTTTTGATACCGAATTGTTTGTGGATTAAATTTTGCATCGATTTTAGATATAGATTTATCTAGAGCGTGCTTACCTGCCGATTTTAAACATACTCAGACTATTCTAAAATGAACTTTATTGGAATTGATAAAGATACCATTTCCAATAACTACAGCCATTGCCCTTATATTAATTTACAATATTTTACATACAAAAAATAAATCAAAAAAATGGGACCCACCTGCAAGCATTACCTTTCGAATAAAAGTAGATTTATCAAAATCGGTCCACTAGCGGCGGAGTTATGCCGTAACTCATATAAAAAAAACATACAGACGAATTGAGTACCTCCTTTTTTTGGGAAGTCGGTCAAAAATTAGCTTCTTTCCTTTTAATTGTCCTAAACATTCGAATTGTTAAAACAGACGTGAGCTTAATTGTTTTTTAAACAAAACACTATCGGTTATCATGGCTTAATATTTCCTGTAGGTTGGTTGTCATTAACGATATTATATGTATTTTCAATATATAGAGCCTGGTTGAGACATCAAGTTCGAACTGTTATGGGAATGTAGGAAAAATGTTAACTGTCAATTGAATAGTTTTTTTTTTATAACATAAGGTGGCAAACGAGCAAGCGGCCACCTGACACCGCCAAAATGGCGAAACGACCGCTGCCCCTATGGGATGTCTATACATCCGCAATTGCAGATACGTTGCCCACCCTTGTACGACGGAGGAGGAGACGCACATAAAGAGGATATTTCCCCTTCCTATGCATCTTCTCCACCGTCAAATCCTCTTCCTCTTCCCAACCTTACCTTATAATAAAAGGATGGTAAAGAGGAATGGACTTAAATTAGGCCTCCGGTACCACACTCATCAGAAGAAACACGGAATTGCTTCCATTTCACGCCTTTCTTCTGTGTAGTCGTGGTATTACACCGGGCGAGCCGGCCCTGCAGTGCTAAGATGTTAAAGCGGGCACTACAACTGTTAGTGGGGTTAAAGTGGTCCTACACACGCACAGTTCCCTAAAGGAAATCCTAAACTTAGTCCCTTTCCACCCTTATCTTAAGAGGTAAGTATGGGAAAGAAAAGCGGATTTAATGGCGGAGGATACATTAGAAATATCGTCTTTATGTGCGTCTCTTCCGTCAATTAAGGGTAAGCAACGCATCTGCCATTGCGGATATCTATGGGTAGTAGTCGTGTCGTTATTTCGGTGGTTTCAGGTCGCCGCTTGCTCGTTGCCACTTTATAATATAAAAAAATTCAACTGTCCAGTTGTCAAAACTAAGCGTATGTACTTAGTAGCTACTCTATTCATGTCTTTGTTTTATACACAACCTTGGCTTTGACCTAGTTAATCCTTAGTAAAACACTCTCAAAAATACTTTCTCACGGATACCTTATTTGATCAGTGGCCCGGTGCTTGCCAAAAGTCGTGACTATATATAAAAAAAATATTTTTATACGAAAACTACTGCTATAGTTTGTCTAAATAAGATAGACTAGTTTGATAAATGATGCATATGAAGTATCGAATTCAATTTGTATGAAGGCAAATGCCATACTTAATAGACAGGTATCGTAGTGACGAAATAAACACACAGCGAACAATTTTGAACTATCGATATTTGGTTTAAATAATTATCGAACTCAACTAAAACTATTGTTTTCTTATTAACTAATTTAAAATACAATTCTAGTATTGGTTATAGTGTAGAGAATTTAGTGATGACAGAAATACTAGCGAAATCCAATTCAATTACGTACGGCTGTAGTAGTAATAAACATTTATTTACTCTCATTATTTGTTATGGTCATTATTAATTTGAGAAAACAGTGTTTTTATTATTTCATAAGTTATAACTATGAATCTGTCGATTCCAACTTGTATAAGAATAAAAATCGAAAATCGACACGATTCATGACTGATTTTACACATCCCATCCCTACTAAATTTGAAATGAATTGTCAAACTAATCTAAATTATTTAGACACACTATATTTTGAGAGTCTGTAATGTATGCATTCATTGTTTTTATTTAAAATCTTATTTATTTTATAAAAGAAATTACGGTATTAAAAAGGAATTAAGAAACCTGTCTAGTTCTATCCTATAATAGCTTAGGAAAGAATTGAGTTAAACACTTTTTTAAATCTACCTAGCATCATATATAAGTACACCCACAAAAACACCTGCTTGTGTAAAATTGTATCAAATCATCTTACTAATATTACGAAAGTTTAGATGGATGGATGGATGGAAAGACTTTGTTACAGTTTGTAGTCTAAACTGCCGGACGTATCCCGATGAAATTTGGCATAGCTGTAGAGGATAGTCTGGAAGAACACATAGGCTACTCATTTTTGTTTAATATCACGCTGACGGAGTTGCAGACGAAAGTTATTAACTAATATTATAAATGCGAAAGTTTAGATGGATGTTAGAGTTTGTAGTCTAAACGGCTGAGCGGATCTCGATGAAATTTGGCATAGACGTAGATTAGTTTGGAAGAACACATAGGCTACTCATTTTTTTTTTTAATTCCACGCAGACGGAGTCGCAAGCGTAAGCTATTTTTTAAAATTTAAAAGAAACTAATTTGACCTTATTATAAAATAAGGCTGCCTACAAACTTCGGAACTCAATTTCTTAACTATTTAACAATGTCAAAGTTTTCACGAAGTTGGTCGAAGACTTAGCGGACTTGGAGTGGGATTTAAAAAAAACATTACGTCGAAGTTACAAGAGCTGTTAAGAACAATTTTAATACATAATAATAGTACTTGAAATGTAATTTATATATTTCTGAGGATAAAAAGTAGGATAAATTAGGCTCAAAGTTCGGGTATATTACATTTTTAAAACTACTTTATTAAAGAAAATAAAAAAAAACTGTATTAACAGCTGAGACTTTCTACTACTTAAGAATATAGATTCATGAAAGTTCTTGTATTTTACAGATTAAGATTTTTTTTAATAATATAAGGTGGCAAACGAGTAAGCGGCTACCTGAATCCACCGAAATGTGAAGCGACCGCTGCCCATAAACATCCGCAATTGCAGATGCGTTACCTACTCTTAATTGACGGAAGAAGAGACGCACATAAAGAGGACATTTCTCTTTCATATGCGTCTCCTCCACCGTCAAATCCATCTTTCCATCTTTTCCTCTTAAAAAAGGGTGGAAAGGAAAAGGGACTAAAATTAGGCCTCCTTCACCATACTCATCAGACGAAACGCGGAATTGTTTTCACTTCACGCCTATTTTCTGTGTGGTCGTGGTATTACACCGGGCGAGCCGGCCCTGCAATGCAAAGATGGTAAAGCGGGCTCTACCACTGTTATAATGTTTGTAATTTGTTTTAAAAGAGCAACATATTAAATAACTATTAAATTTTCAATCTCTACGCTATTTTTCTTTTATATCCGCATATTTTAAATTCCGCAAGACAATCTTTAAAAGAAGACGCTGCCTCCTGAAACACAGTTATTACTAGCTCAGGAGACAGAGTCCCACTGACTGTACTAAACCGTTTTAGATCAATAAAGAATTTTTTATTTTTTATTGATATCAGACAAAGTAAACTATAATTTTAAAGTATTTCATAAAACAAGCTTCACTTCTCCCTTCCTTTAAAAGAAAACCTTGACATTGGCCCATTTATTCCCACGATCGATTACAAACTCGTTCCAAGGTTTTTCCTTAATACTTCCGAAACAGATTCCCCAGAACGACCCATATCGTGCTCTTGCCAAATTACGATACTGAAATCTTTAACATAAACAAACAAAAATGAGTCACACGCATTTAAACGAATCTTCAATTCATTCGTCACTAAAATTAACGGATTTCAAAGTAGGCTAAATTTTGTTCTTACCCTACCAATCCTAAGCGTAGGCAAGGACGGAGGGATAGTTGTATCATAGGTTGAAGAAATGGATTCATTCTACCATCTATTAACTAAAGTTAGGCAATGCCTGTGCAAATGCAAATTCCTGTGACCCCTTGCTCGATTGTTTGTCGAATGAAAAATCAACACTAATGGTCTAACTTAATCCACCGAAATGGAAAGCGACTGCTTATTTGACGGAGAAGAAGACGCACATAAAGAGGACATTTCCCCTTTCTATATGTCTCCACCACCGTCAAATCCACTTTTCTTTTCCATCCTTTCCTCTTAAAAAAGGTAGGAAAAGGAAAGGGACTAAAATTAGGCCTCCGGCACCACACTCATCAGAAGAATCGCGGAATTGCTTCCACTCCACGCCTGTTTTCTGTGTGGTCGTGGCGAGCCGACCTATTCGTGCGATGTTAAAGCGGGCTTTACCAATGTTAAATAACCAATTACCATACTTTATTACGGAAAATTAGGCTAATAAATGGATTACAAAACTCACGTCAATATTTTATGATCATATAAGTGTGGATTTGGCTTTAAAAGGCAATTTGGCTGATTTCCATTTCACTGCCAGAAGTGTTAGGGGATAAGAGACAGCAAGGTCTAGTTTTCACAGAACCTTACTTATACACTAGCTGTTGCTCTCGACTTCGCTCGCGTGAAATTAAAGATAATAAAAATATAGCCTATGTTACTCACAGGTAAAGTAAAATAATGGTGAAAGAATTTTTGAAATCGGACCAGTTGTTTTTACGTGAAAAATACATACAAAATACAAATCTTTCCTCTTTATAATATTAGTATAGATTTAAATAGGTCAGTGAATACAATGTGAATGAACGGAATAGAATCTTGCAGTTCACTCATCGTTCAAGATGTTTAAACGATTTCAAGAGGAAAAAACGACAAAAAGCTATATTGTTATGTCTAGACATTACTAACAGTCGCACTGTAAAAGCTTCTCTTCACTAAGGACCAGCCTAAGTGTAGATTTAGTCTCTAAAAATGTATAATAATAATTCCAAGGCACATTTTTCACATTTAAAATTTCTCGATTAAGTGTTTGTTATTATATAATTTACTTTAATTTCAATATAAGTGTTACTTTTGTAAAATTGAAAACATTTTAAAGGCCTTCTATTCCATTTTTTCTTAAAATATAAAAAAGCGCCATCTATTGTTATAACTTTAACTTTTCGGATGAACACCGTAATGATGCATTATTGAACATGAAACAATGAAATAAATGAATATCTACAGCCTACATTACAAAGGTTTCAATTTTGTTATCAAATTCCGCATAGAATTAAAAAAAATCGGTTGCCCTTCTGTTCCAGACTATCCTCTACATCTATGCCATATTTCATCGATATCTTTTCACTATTATTTAAACTTTCGTGAGACATTTTATAATTAATTATTTACGGCTTACTCACGTATACTTTTCTTTTCCCCCCGCAGGGTCTGAAACTGGTCGGTGCCGTCACCGGAAAAAGAAAAGTATACGTGAGTAAGCCGTAAATAATTAATATTTTCAGTAGTTTAGGCTACAAAATTTCAAGTTAAGTTTTTATTACCTTAGAACTTATCTATACGGATTAAATAGACAATACCGAGTGTACATTACACTCGTCTAATCCCGCATTATGTAAATTCAGAATAGTTTTGAATTTCAAATAGGGAAGGCTTATTTTGATAGCTTCATTTGTTTCGTTAAAATACTGCGGTAGAATAAATTTTAAAATTAGAACATAAAATAGAAACGAATTTAATGTACACAAACTATAAATACACGATTCAAATGTTTCCGGATTTAAAAAAAACATTTACTATTTATTTTTAACAAAAATAATAATAACGTAAATTTTTGTATATTTGACGTCGTATTTTTCGGGGCTTGTACTGTACTGTACTTTAATAGGGACATATAAACGACATCAAAATTTCGTACGAATACTTTCTCGCAAATTTTCGTGCTAGACCCCTGTATATATCGCCCGGTGTACCACAAGACAACCATCAAATTGGAAGTTAAGTGTTTTGTCTGATGTGTGTGCTGAAGGCCAAATTGTCTCCTCATTTATAATAAGGAAACGATGGACAGGAGAATTGAATTAAAGAAACGGGAAGGAAAATCGAATCAGTTTCTTACTTATTTCAGATAGCTGTTCCCTTGCGACTTCAGCCGCATTATGAAAAATTCAAAATTGTCAAAATTACCGTTACCATAACAACCTTGCTTCCTTAATGTTGGCTCTTAGTTTATGGTCTCTTTCCCACATGAAGGTTTTTTCCGAATTATTTTCCCCCAAGTTTAATAGTGTGAAAATATATAGCCTTAAGGATGTCGTAAGTGTAGGGCTTCTTTAAAGAAAGAATTATTCAAAAATATGCTGTAATTGCTGACATCCTACGCCACAAAGTTGTGTGTGTACGCTTTATTACATTGGTATATAAAGAAAGTGTTAAGAAAGAACGTGGATGGCTTCAGAAGTAGAGGAAGAATGAACAAAGTATGGATGGATTGTGTGACAGAGGATATGCTTAAGAAGGAAGTGGATTCAGATATGACGGCTGATAGAGATGTATGAAGCATATACTGTGCCGACCCTCAAGGCAACAAGGGCAAGTTGATAATGATGATATAGGTATAATTTAAAAAATAAAAGAACTTGTATCTCTTTAGAAAATTTACATTTATTCTTACATACATATCAAGTACTATGTACAGTCAGAAAGAAAAGCGCACAATACATGCACAAAAATATCTCATATCTAACATAAACTGCGTTACATACAAAGTTTGAGTAATTCATATAATTGTGATTTATAGACATATGTTTCCCGTTATAATGGACAAATACAAAATTTAGTGTATTTTCATCATTTTGTGCGCAATATATTTTTTTTGCAAACCATACAACTTTGATGATATTAGCGCGGAAAAGAAAATGTATTCAATTCTTTGAAGATTTTTTTTTTATTTAATTTTTATCAAGTTACAATCACAGATTTAAAAACAATGTATTTTAATCGACAAATATAACGAGAAAGTTATCTTTTAAACTGTTTTTTTAATGCAACATACTTTTGAATACATATTCCATTAATCGTCATTATTCCAGATGTCAAATTATAAATGATTCGATAATACATCGGCCGAATACTGAAACTAATGTTTAACACTTCGCTTCGTAAGTCGTTTACTGACAGGTCAAACTTTTAATGGAATTACAAAGAGCAGGCGCCTTTGTCTAAATCGCACAACTGTCGATTGTTTCGCAGCCCATTTGCACAAACAGAGTAGTACCTCCATATAAGCCCATAGGAAACAAAGCGTGACTAAACAGTTATGCGAGAGTTTAAAGGTCTCGCTTTAAGTGTGACGCTGTTACATATTTTAATATCGTTCCAGTATTCGTCCATAAGTGAAATAATTCAAAAATGATTATAACAAAAACAGTTAATAATACTTTTAAATCGATATTTCTTAATTCTTTTGTACCACGTCTTAAATTAAATAAAAAAACATGATTTCTTTAGCTTAACCAAAAATGCCAGACGCAATTGAACTAATTCCTTTGCTCAAATTAGAAAGTGCTGTTAATGGCTTTTTTATAAAGCTGTACTATTATGTACTGTCAAAGTACAATATTTTATCTCTGTCATTTTCAAATAGTTTGTAAGGGACAACAATAGTTTATTGTATTATAAATGATTGCACGTAAAACCTTTGGTAAGTATTTCAATGCCTTTGGTTGATTGTATATTGCCAATAATTTCATATTGCAGTATAAATACAAAATATAATTTAAAAACGACTAGATCTTACAAAGAAATTAATCTAAAATAATTTATCTAAATAAAAATATTAAATAAAATAAAATCTTTACTAACTTATAATACTGCTAAAAAATAATGGTTTATTTAAATAAATATTATCTACGTAAAAGGGAATGTATTTTATATTTTATTAATGAGAAAAATAAAGTTGGTTTTAAACAGACTTATTGACTGACTACAGATTACGTATTCACACGAGGGTAGACAGTACAGCGGAGCAGTAGAAAGTACAGTAATAAAGCACTCGCCGTGGACAGTAATTTATCACCTCCATTTACGTTCCCACTAAGAGGCTTAAAGCTTACCCTAAATTACGGGCCACTAGATTAACACGTGCGCCAGTGATGCCTTTGAACAGTAACTGAACTGTCTAGTGTTCTGTCAAACTGTTCTACCCACGTGTGAAATTAACCTTCGAAATTCCCATGTAAAAAGTTTATTTTAATCATTGCAAACGCTCCCTTAACCGCGTTCTATGTAAATAAGCTGTTTATTGATATTTTTATTAACACTCTACGCACAACTCAGACTAGATTGTCTCGCTTAAATTAGAAGCCTTCTTAAGTAATTTTTTACATCTAATTAACTTTATGTAATATCACGCACGATTTACCTTCTGTCGACTATCGTACTGACCGTACTCATTGGAATGTTCTGAGATCTCTTGACTAGAAGCTGCGTCAAACTCCCCATTTGACATGACGCGCGTCAAACTCCCCATTTGACATGACGCGCGTCAAACTCCCCATTTGACATGACGCGCGTCTAACTCTCCATTTGACACGACGCGCGTCTAACTTTACATTTGACATGACGCGCGTCAATGTACCCATGTAATGTCAAACTGATACGGTAAGAGGCACCGATGACGTGATTACTTTCGTCAGAAAATTTGGGTAATCTGTTTATGTGACATCTTGTGACGTCTTACAAACTATTTAAAGCGGACGCACATCTTCGACTAAACTATCGCATAACTGTTGTGCGATTGTCGATTGTTTCGAAGCCAATTCGACTAAAAATCGAATAGTGTGCGCACCTCCATTAAAAAGATATACGCGTGCTCTTATAGCGATAGCGTCAAAATAATGACACAAAACCCACGCCTTACTGCTGTCTCGTCAATTCTTGTGTCATTTTAAAAGCAGGTATTATTATCTGACAGAACTAACCACTATCAGTTTACCAGACTACGTGAGTACTTTGACGCATCCGTCAATTTCACATGTTTCTTGTAAAAAAGATGGTGAAGTTTGACGCAGCTGTATATTTGTACAAATTCAAACACCTTGTACATTATTTGATTGTATAAATCAAGCAATTTTTTTTTTAAATAAAATTTTTGTCTCTCAAATTACTTGTATTAAATGTCTACATTTGTGTCGGTATTTTCTACTAATTAACCGTCACCAATCGTCCGATTTGATCGGGCATTTTTTCTATTTACCATACAAATGTTAAATTACATAAATATGTAGAAATTAACATCGGAGATTTTATTGCATCTTCTATAAACTAGAAAGCTCGAAAAGCCTGAACACACCTAAATTAGTTAATAATTATTAAAGTTGGTCTCTACTACATATAGAAGACGTAAATTTTACGGCGATTGTTTTTGTACACATGTAAACTAACAATAAAACGCAGCTTAAGACTTGAAAAATCATAGAATAAAGATAAAATGTAAATGGACTTATTTACGGTAACCTTTAGGTGTATTCAGAGATTTTCTTAACATTCTTAAAATAAACATACATGTTACACTAAAAATCGTAGATCTATAACCTATAGATACCTCATCTAGAGCAGAAGAAGGATTACGTTGCTTTTATTAGGGTAAATTGTGTTGTCATTTTCATATTAACAGTGGTAGTGCACGCTTTAACATCTTAGCACGAATGGGCCGGCACGCCCGGTGTAATACCACGACCACACAGAAGACAGGCGTAAAATGGAACCAATGCCGTGTTTCGTCTGATGAGTGTGGTGCCGGAGGCCTAATTTAAGTCCCTTTCTCTTTACCACCCTTTTCTTATAAGGAGAGGTTGGGAAGAGGAAGTGGAGGAGATGCATAGGAAGGGGAAATATCCTCTTTATGTGCGTCTCCTCCTCCGTCGTATAAGGGTAGGCAACGCATCTGCAATTGCAGATGCCTATGGACAGCGGTCGCTTCGCCATTTTGGCGATTTCAGGGGGCCGCATGCTCGTTTGCCACCTTATGTTATAAAAAAAAACATAAAATGACAATGAAAATCGACTATTAGATGTGAAATTCCTATAGGTTATATTTCTATTAGTAAAGGTACTGAAAAACTTAATTATCTATTTGATGACGTTTGACTAGAAACGTTTATCGAGAGATCAATACCAGCCATTCGAGTACCGCACTATTGTCCTTCCTACTCTATGTAACACCAGCACGAGTTTACACCGAATGCTTTTTATTAGTGGAAATCTTTTTAAACACTGCGATTAGAAAAAAAACTATTTTGTATAAGATATCATTGTTTGACTAAATTATTCCACAACAGTACGATTGTCGATTGTTTCGCAGCCAATACAACTGTTTGCACAGATAAAAATCAAGTAGTGTGCCCTCTATAAGCTTATACGAATCAAAGCGAGATTTTGACAGTCGTGCGATAGTTTAGTCAAAGGCGCACTCTAAAAGGAAACTTATTTCTAATCGTATCATTTGCATTAATATAGCATATCCTTTTTTACATATGTTTGAAATATTTTCAATATCAAAATACCATATTCATTCTACTAAAAAGCATTCGGAATTACAAACTCATTGTTTACCCTTCAAAGCACCAATAGCTGGCGCTGTGGGATACGGCGTCACAAGAGATGGTCATCAGCATCGTCGTGGTCCTCCTCGGAGTCCGCGGAGTCTAGACTAGGGACGTGGTCCAAGTCATGACTCTCGCACTGCTGGTCCAACTCCGCCGGCGCGTCATCATCCCTCCACTTATCCATAGACCGTCTGCGCGCGTTCATGAAGAAGTTACCAACTGTAGTCGGTTCTAAGCCAAGCTGCCGCGCTATCGTTACTTGCATTTCTTTCGACGGCCTCTTTGTTTCCTGGAATATAAGAAAATTTTCATATTAGATCAAAGAGATTTAAAAAAATATATACATTTTTAACTCTATGAGTTAAAATAGTTGAGATTTTACTTAAAAAATATTCACATAATGTCACTAACGCTACCTGGTCTCCGATAGTCAAACAAACAAATAGTGTTTCTCACAAGTAAACAATGATCATTGTCACCGATTCACTATAAGTCCCCACCGGGGGGCTCGGAGCCTACCCTAAAGTAAGGGGTGCCTAGGCCATAGTCAAGCACGCTGCACTGCGGGTTGACTTCACACATATCTTTGAATTTCTTCGACGATATGTGCAGGTTGCATCACGATGTTTTCCTTTACCAAATTATACCAGGATTAAATAACTTTGGGTGTCAATTAAAAGAAATGGCGGTGTCTAAAATTCAATTTTTTTTCTGTTTTATTTATCTTCTAATAAACTTGTTACGAGTTCTGTTAGTTCACAAAATCACTTCTCATACAAAAAATAGACAAGTCCTTTGACATTGGGATATTACCGTACAAAGAAAGAAATGTTAGGGGACCCTATGTCTAGTCTAGATATTTCTTAAATGTCTTTGTATTAGATATTATAAGTCTAGATAATTTATCACCAAAGAAGTTCTTAAGCCGAGTCGAATGATCGAATCATTTTCCAACCAGCGACCGTACCCTTTACAACTTCCTAGCAACGCCAATGACAGTTTTAAAAAAAGGATTTATACGTACTTAAAATTTTAATTAATGTTTACAGATCTTCACTTGACCTTTTCTTGAATTTAATATTTAAAGAAATATGACAATACCTTAAAAATAGCTTGTAGAGTACGCCGCTGGAGGTCTGTGAAAACCAAACGCGGCTTCTTCGGGGAAGGCATGGTATCCGAAGCCATTTCCTCCTTGCGCTTGCAACCTGCAATTATTAAAATAAAAATTACCGTCTCGACAGTTACCTTCAGTGCAATAAATCGAATTTAATACTAACTCAAGATTTAGTAAGGTGGTGCATGTTATTGTAAAATATATGTGTTAATTTTTAAATTAAAAATAGATTAGCAAAACGCTACAATCGGTGGTCATTTCTCCTACTCATATTCTTACGATCATTGCTAATTTGATTTCTTATTATCTAGATTTAGTTTCGTTAACACAAATAAGTGCAACATAAACTACACAGAGCGTTTGGCAGCCAAAGCTAATGACTCCACGGCTGCATGAGCTCAAAGAATCCCTAAATTCAATTAAACGTGGAAAAAAAAGCTTGTACATAAAAAAAAATAGAAAAAAAGATTAAAAATGAAGTAAAAAATAAACAAAAACAAGGTAAAAAAACTAAAAAATAAAAAAAAAACTACACAACAAGGTTGTTGCAAGAACTACAGCATGAGGAAATAAAATAAAAAGCACATAGAGCTTTGGGTTTAAATTTCTTAGCAACATAAACGTTATATAAAGATAATTCAAACATTGCTTACTGCCTCTCTGAGGAATCTGGGCCGCTGAAACAAAAGAAACGACAAGAATTAGTACAGTTAAAAACATAATATGTCGCCCTACTACACTTCATGTATGCTAAACTCTTAGAAATATGAATTTTAAAATCTGATTAAGAAAATTTAACAAATTCTCAATGAATTTACTTTCTGATTCCTCTAATTGCAGATTCTACGTACAACAATCATGCTGCTAAAAATAAACAACCAGATAGATTCCACGTGTACAATATATGTCTACACACAGAGCAATAAAAGGACACGTTAGTGACCAATTAAGTCAGTAAGACAGAGGAAGGAACCAATCTGATGTGATTGTTACACGTGGAGACATCATAGTTAAAATAAATCCTGAAACATCTAAAGTTGCACTAATTCTATACAGAAATTCGTAGTCAAATGTCCACATAATAACTTCAAACTGCTTAAAATCCAGTTTAACTGCAAATATTAATTCAAACTGCAGTTTGCTTCATCTCAATTTTATTAGTAAGATTGACAAACCGGAATAGATTACAAACACAAGAGATTTTAAATTATCAAAAAAGTTACTAGATCCAGTCTGTCATTATCTAAAACTTTTATCTAATCAGAAAAAATAACAAACGCATACCTGGCGACAATGTAAACAACATTAATAAGGGTTCTGAAATCTCGCAGGCACCTAAAAATCATATTTTAAACAAATCTAGGCAGCCCTGGCGAGGGGGGAAAGGGGAGGGGATGGCAGAACAGCAGTCTAACATTCACCTTGGCTTCTTTAAGCTAAAACACTTACCTACAGCTAAAACATTTATCCAAGACTAAAACAGTTAATCTCCATTGCGTAGGCAGTATCTTTGCCACTGGACAGGAAGGATACTGCCTATTCAAAGAAACATCTATTAGATAATCTATTTTTTACGTTACACATTTTATGAAAACAAAAAAAGTATTCCACTCAAATGTTGCCATCTTATTGTCTAATATTGGACTTGTCACAAAGCAATCGGCTGATGAAAACATATCAAGTTTTACTAAAATAAAATTACAAAAAGCTCTTTATTACCTTTGAGACAAGCTTTCGATTGACACCTACAAGAAACCAAGTACACTGCTACACAGCCAAGGGGAACAAGGACTTGTGAAACTAGAAAGCCAACTAGAAGAATTAAAAAAAAGAACGAATTGAAGATTTGAATCTAGAATGTAAATCATCTGAAACAAAAGAAACTCAACCAATAGAAGAAAACGTAAATCAAAGAATGGAGAGAGGATTTGAGGATGGCGTCTTAAGGAACCAAATGAAGATGTGGGAAGGACTCACAAGCAAGACATGTCCCCGGCCGATTCGTATACCGGCGTGTCCCAGTGGGGCGGAGGCCCGGGGTACATCCCGGAGCCCTGGGGCGGGGGCGGAGCGCCCGGGTAATTCCGGGGCGCACAGTATGACTGCTGCATGTTGTTTACATTGTCGCCTTTTATCGTTTGCTGTGGCGTATCTGGAAATTCAGTTTAAAATGACTATCCTGTTAAATAACCTTCAAAGAATGGTATATCTATACTATACTATTATAATAAAGCGTAAACACACATTTCTTTGTTGCCTAAGATGTCAGCAATTACAGTATATTTTTGAATAATTATTTTTATAATAAAAGACCCTACACTTACGTCACGCTTTATGCTATATATTTTCACGCCATTAATCTTAGAGGGTAAATATTTTGGATAAAGACCCTAATGTGGGAAAGAGACCATAAGTTGCTGCCAACATCAACAAAGCAAAATTGCCATAGTAAGGTAATTGGTATTTTGACATTTGCAATTGATTATTTGACACATGTAATAAAATAACATTTTCATAAGTTTATGCGGATGAAGTCGCAGGGAAAAGCTAGTATTCTATACAAAAATTTTTGATAGCCAACATTTGAAAGAATGATTGGAAAATATGAATTTAAACTAAATATCATTTAAGTATATTATAACTACAATCGTGATTTTCCATAGCATATAAATTTATTTAAAGCATATTCCCAAACTGTAAAAACAAGGACACATCAGTTTTCTGTAAATAACTAGTTGATACGGTTAATCAATTCAAAGATATATGTGGAGATAACGGATTTCCACGTGGTTGTCC
This sequence comes from Papilio polytes, assembly GCF_000836215.1. Lineage (NCBI taxonomy): Eukaryota > Metazoa > Arthropoda > Insecta > Lepidoptera > Papilionidae > Papilio > Papilio polytes. The sequence continues at coordinate 595,504 of NW_013525035.1, read as the reverse complement.
TAACAAACATCTCACCTATCTACTAACTACTGCAATATTTGATTTCACACATCGCGAACAAGTATTTTTCTACCCAACTTGTCAATTCAAGTGCTATGTTCTAGTCATTTTAAGAGTAATTTCATACAATTCTTTATAATAGACTTGCTGTAGCTCGCGACTTCGTCCTTGTAATTTAAAAAAATAGTAAAAAACATAGGTTATGTTACTTATAATGTAGCTTTTTAGTGGTGAAAAACTTTTGAAATGGCCCAGTAGTTTTTGAGTTATTTCAATACATACAAAATGCCAAACAATCAAATCTTTCCTCTTTATAATATTCGTATAGACATAGATATACTAATATTAGAAGGTACCGATGGATGGATTGATGTTTGTTAGAGTTTGTAGCCTAAACGACTGAACGGATTTCGTTAAAATTTGGTATAGATGTAGAGGATAATCTAGAAGAACATATAGGCTGCTCTCTTTTGTTTTTTGTCGCAGGCGAAACCTAGTAAAGAATATTCTGCAGAATCTAATTTACCCACACCTTTTGTAGACAGAACCCTACTTAATATCAATATTTTGAATGGTTCCTTACATAAAAATCTATAATATCAACAAAGGTACAGAATAAATATATTCAGCACGATATAATGTGAATTACATTTAAGAATCAAAATACGTAAAGCGGCTAGAATAGTCGGGCGTTGCGGGGCTCGGGGAGGGACGGTCGATCGATAAGAGGGCCGCCGGAGGCCTGGGGGAGGGAAGAGGGCGGGTGACGTCACAGCGGGGTGCGGGTGGTATGCTCCGCGCTACCCTGCTGACGAAACTTACTATCGTTTTTATTTTCCATTTTAATACCTGTATGATTTTTGTATCTTAAATGATGTTACATGGTCGTGTTATTTTAAATTGTTTGTAGGATCTTGAGAGTAATTTTATTATTATACTAGTTTTAGCCCGCTACTCCGTAAGCGTCAAATTAAAAAAATAGTATAAAACATAGCCTATGTTATTCACTGACAACATAGCTTTCTAATGGAGAAAAAAAATTAAATCGGACCAATAGTTTTTAGGTTATTTCATTACAATCAAAAAAAGCTTTCCTCTTTATAATATTAGTATGATGATTAAGAATTTAGGAGCTAGTAGCAAGAACTATTTCTAAAAATTATTGTCTATAATTGTATAATAATAATTCTATCGGAAATACAAAATTAAAAAACCCTCACTCTTAAACATACTAAGGTAGACGGTATTCATTGCAAAGCTGATTTTTAATCAAGCTAATTAAATTCGAATTTAACAAGATAGTCAACACCTATTCTACAAACATCTTTAAGAAAATGGTGACAACACAATGACCTGCAAATGAGAATAAAAATCCGTATCTACTGCATATCACCAAGCTTAAGTAAATTGCTAAAATTATAGTTAACTCGACATCATCACCAGGCCAAAGTCCAAAGTTAAAGAAAGCTACCACTGTTGTGCCCGCTTTAACATGTTAGCACTGCAGGGCCGGCACGCCCGGTGTAATACCACGATCACACAGAAGACAGGAGTGAAATGGAAGCAATTCCGTGTTTCGTCTGATGAGTGTGGTGCCGGAGGCCTAATTTAAGTCCCTTCCTCTTTACCACTCTTTTCTTATAAGGAGAGGTTGGGAAGGGGAAGTGGATTTGACAGTGGATGAGATGCATAGGAAGGGGAAATGTCCTCTTTATGTGCGTCTCCTCCTCCGTTGTATAATGGTAGGCAACGCATCTGCGGAAGTCTATGGGCAGCGCTCACTTCGTCATTTTGGCGTATTCAGGTGGCCGCTTGCTCATTTGCCACCTTATGTTATAAAAAAAAAACGCTTCACGTCGACCTCCCCTATTGTTTGACACAATGGTATTCAAATGGTCTGTATATTGCCTGTATATATTGTATATTGCCGTACCAATTTTCAATATTCAATACCAAAAACGATCAAAATTGGTACATGTTTTAAACGATAATCACTCTAATAAAATAGGTAATTATGTGGTGTCTGGTACATAACGTGTTGAGTGCAAAATACAACCTCTTTGACTGACAAGCAGTATGTATACAGCCAAAGAGGTTGCATACTGGCCACCAAGGCAATAATCGTTGTTTTAAAGAAAATATATAAAAGAAGAAGTCAAGAATGTGATCGACATAGTTTAGAGTTTTGAGTTTTGTATATTTTTGTGTAAATAAGTTTTAAATAAAGATATGTTTGTTTTATAAAAAGTGTTTTGTATTTTTGGCTGCCGCGCTGTCGGTAACAAGTTAAACATAACGTGTATGGTAGAACACTTTAAAACATATACCTTATGTATTTAACGATATACCTGAAGATGTAAGGGATTAAAAAGGCAAATTTAAATGTTACTAATCTTACTAATATAAATGCGACAGTTTAGATGGATGTTTGTTAGAGTTTGTAGACTAAACGTCTGAACGGATCTCGATGAAATTTGGCATAGATGTAGAGGATAGTTGGAAGAACACATAGGCTACGCACTTTTGTTTTTTTTTAAGCCCAAGCGGATGGAGTCGCGAGCGAAAACTACATAAAAAATATTATTATTAAACTCCCTTTAAAAACACCTTAAATTAATAATCTTAAATGTATAGGTATTGCAGTTTATCTATACTATTATAATAAAGCGTAAACACACACTTCTTTGTTGCCTAAGATGTCAGAAATTACAGCATATTTTTGAATAATACTTTTTTTTAAATAAAAAGTCCTACACTTACATCACGCTTTAGGCTATATATTTTCACACCATTAAACTTAGGGGGTAAATATTTTGGATAAAAACCCTAATGTGGGAAAGAGACCATAAGTTACTGCCAACATCAAGGAAGCAAGATTGCCAAGGTTTGTCACCGTTATGTAATTTTGACATTTGCTGTTGATAATCTGACACATGTAAACAATAAAATAAAGTTTATGAATTTTATGCCACTGAAGTCGCAGGAGAACAGCTAGTTATAGATACAGTTATACTAGACATTTTTATAACAATGTTTTTAAAATAAGTAAAGTATAACATTGTAACTTAGGGCAATAACGAGAAAATAGGTCGACATCAACAGAAAGTACGCTCGAGGTAAACTCCTACGAATTGTGAAAAGTATCGCAAAACTAATTACATCCTATGAACTAGTTTTACGTAAGGAACAGAATGTTGGGATACATTTTTAAAAGTGGAATTCCAATAGTTCATAAGCTCACCTCAAACTTACGTATTTTAGTTAATATTACGATAGCTACAAATTTGCAATTTACACCTTGTTTTATATTTCTTAAATTAACTAAATAAATATTAATTTCTATGTAAATAAAAGACAGAATAAATTGTAGAGTTTACTAATATTATAAATGCGAAAGTTTAGATGGATGTTTGTTCGAGTTTGTAGCCTAAACAGCTGAACGGATCTCGATGAAATTTGGTATAGATGTAGAGAATAGTTTGGAAGAACATATAAACTACTCACTTTTGTTTTTATTTAATTCCACGCGGACGGAATTGCGGGCAAAAGCTAGTTCATAAATCAAGAACCTCTAACCTACGTTTTTTTACTTAACATTACGATAGCTCCTACACATTTGCAATTTACACCTTGTATCATGTTTTTTTAAATTACTTTTTTTGTTAATATCGTTAGAAAGACGAAACTGCAGAATTTTATTTTTTGTGCATTAGAAATCTCTTAATTTGTATTAATTGTTGAAGGTTTGTTTAGCATCTGCGTTTTAAATATATCATCCAAGAATATTTACTGATATAATATTCTCATAGGTTACTAAACCTATATTCGTCTTAAAATACAATTTTTGGCCACCACTGGCTGATAGAGCCTCGGATAGCTTAAAAATGACGTCACTGTAATAATGTAACAAAATCCATTCCATCACATATTTTAAACGTTGTATTGTTATCAGACAATTTACAATTTAGTGGGACAGACCCTATCTATACTTCTATACTAATATAATAAAGCGTAAACACACACTTCTTTGTTGCCTAAGATGTCAGCAATCACATCATATTTTCGAATAACTCTCATTTTAATAAAAAGCCCTACACTTACGTCACGCTTTAGGATATATATTTTCACGCCGTTAAACTTAGGGGTAAATATTTTGGATAAAAACACTAATGTGGGAAAGAGACCATAAGTTGTTGCCAACATCAAGGAAGCAAAGTTGCCAAGATTTGACATCATTTTGACATTTGCAATTGATAATTGACAAATGTGAACCATGAAATGATTTTTTTATAATTTTATGCGGATGAAGTCGCATGGGAACAGCTAGTATGTAATATTTTTTGCCTTATCTATCACGTAACATACTTCTTAGACGAATATTGTTAAAGCACAATTATTGATGTTTGCATTTTGCGACCTACGATTCAAAAACAACTACGTCACTAAGATAATCGACCAACTAAATAAGGCAAGGTACACACAAATTTGCGACGCGCTGTACAAAACTAAACACATTGGAATGTGGAACAAAATTAAAACAGAATGGTTTTGTTTAAATTTTATTGCAGCACGATAATGGTTTTTTTTTTAATTATTGCGTAATTATTTTCATAATGTCCAGTATTTTTTTTAATGTTATTTATATCAATTTAATTTGAAAACTAAATACTGAAGCAGTAATAAAAATGCAGATATTAAATTTTTAAAACGTTTTATAGTTAGCACATTAACTAGTGTGCGACAACCCTTATATCGACGGGAGCGTAGTGACGTTCTAATATCGAGCGAGCGTTCTCGCGTATCGCAAGGAATCGATACCAGCTGACGTCGCGTACATGATAAACAAATGTATTTTGTCGATAACGATTTTATACAGTCACGATTACACCGTCGCACAACTGTTTTGCGATTGTCGATTGTTTCTCAGCCTATTCAACTGTTTAGTTGCACAACTAAACATTGAATTTTATACCTTCATACAAGGTCATAGGAATCAAAGTGCAACTAAACAGCTGTGCGATAGTTTAGTCCAAGGTGTGCGCGCTCTAAGATGCTGTTACCGTTGTTAGTTCAGATGTTAAACCTACGTGGACTTATGGACAATACTGGCATAAAATGAAGTCACTGAGCTATCATAATTTTATTTACTTATGCACACCGGGTCATATAAAATCGGTATATAAAGGGTGCATGGTAGATTAATCTATTGTAAAGCATCAAGGGTGCGTCTTTTGTAAATGGGCACCCTGTATATTGTTTTCTTTCAAGTCACAGTTTAGTAGAAAATTAATAGATTGCAGCGTTTAATACTTAGCCTTTGCTGTTTCGTCCGCGCGGAAATAAAAACAAACTTACTAAGTAGACTTTAAGACTACGTTCTATCTTTTTCAATTTTATTAAGCTTATTTTTTACAAGAACCTTCTAAGACAATAAAAAATAAGCGAAATCGGTTAAGCGGTTACATGCCATAATCAAGGTGAATAGGAATTCATTTTGATACAAACAGATTAGTAGCGGTGAAGGAAAACATCGTGATGCCTGCACATATCGGCGAAGAAATTCAAAGATATGTGTGAAGTCAACCAACCCGTACTTGGCCAGCGTGGTTGACTATGGCCTAATCACCCTACTTTAGGGTTGGCTCCGAGCCCCTTGGTGGGGACGTATAGTGAGCTGGTGATGATGATGATGATGAGATTAGTAGCTGCAACGGCGGATACATGGGGGGTCATGGCCCCCCTGAGCTGGTTGGACAAGAGTTTGACAAAATATATTTACATACTCGTATATTGTCAAGCTGCTGACTTGACCACGACTATGTGACAAAGCTGGTTCCGCCCTTGAGTAGCTGTTCACCATGACTCCGTTCGCGCGGAATTAAGAAAAAAAAAATAATTAAGGCCTTAAAGTAATAGAATAGTTTGAAGACTATTGAGTTGTAATAAACATTTAGTCTTTTAATCTTCATTTATTTTAATAAGAAGTAAGACTTAATATCATTAGATAAATTCTTCTGCTGTTAGTGAACCAAGGTCTGGATATATCCTGTCTAAACTAAAGGTACTTAAAAAACAAAACAATTTCCCCGTATCAATATTTACTGAATTTCCAACATTTATTCACAAAAAACATCATCTAAAATCGGTACAAATGGAGCGGTTTCACACCAAACAAAATACCTAGGTGACCTAGATACTGTGAAGTCTAGCTTTAGTTAGCACCTCCAGAGACATTGAATAATAAAAACTGGAATGTATCGGAATAGTTGATGTCACCGATTGTTTGTGAACTTCGGTATTATATTTTAAAAAGCTTTTTATTGACAAAGATTGATCATTTAAAATGTTATCGGCATTGTTTTATTGTTATTGTTATACATATAACAATTACTAATGAAAGCAATAACAATATGTTTTTACACATTTTGATTACAATTTAAGTAAATTTCACTTCTGACTGTCTATAATTATGTACAAAAATATTATAATTGAAAATTTAAAAAGAAATTTGCATATCGTAGCATTTTCTTATAAATCTAAACCATGTTTTTTTTTCAATGGAAACACTTTTTGTTCGTATTTATCAATTTTCTTTGTAATACCATTTATGCACAAGTAAATTTGGAATAAACCACTCTTAGTAGAACCTAAACATCGCTTAATTCCTTACAGTTAAGAAGTAAGCATTTTTATTTCAGTTTCAATAACTTTCTAGCATTCTAACCTTTAGCACACTGCCACGAAAAAGACAAAACCATAGCTGACTGAATTCCAATAAGAATTCATAGTAAGTGAATTCATTTTCGCTTCGTTTGCATATCTTCCGCTTTACGCTTCTCTTTCGCTGCAATGTGCTACAGGTCTATAACAAAAAACACTAAAACATGTAAGGCTAGAAGCGCCATGCAATTACCTGCTAGCCGCAGTGCCGACATCCGCTGGAACTCCGGCTCCTGTAACCACTTCCACATCCGTCTGAACGTCTCTCGTCCCGACTTTAGCTTGGACCAGGGTTTAGGGTTTCTTAACAGGTCGCTAAGGGTCCCTTGCGACCGGCACAGCACCCTCTGTGCGAATATCGCTTGTGGAATCGAGTAACGCTTCAACTCCCCGCTTATCCTCTGTGCGAGCTCCTTTGTGTTGATCTCCTCCGTGTCGTGGACTTGCACCTGCTGTGCTGCCTGCTCCTCCCTCGCCAATAACGCGGCGTTGAGGTCGAGGCCAGGACTAGGTAATGGCGGCGTCGGTGACCGCCTCTCGTACGAGCCTGGCGACACACTCCGCCGACTGTACGCGGATTGTGGGGACAATGGTTCATTGTACGCGTTTGGAGATAACGACGAGTAAGACTGCTGGTGCTGGATGACCGTGAAGGTGCCACCGGCGTGGTATGCAAATTTGTCGGAGACTGTACTGATAGGAGGTAAGGGTAGAAGCGGCGTTAGTGTGGCGTAGGAGGCTGGCTCGAGACCTGGCGGTGTGAGGCGGCCGTTGACCGCCGCTAGCGGGTGGTACGCGGCGTCTCCGTCTGGTAGCAAGTCGGGTGAGAGCCGCGGCGGCGATGCGTGGCTCGGAGCCACGATCACGGTGAGTGGCGCGCGTTCCCGCATCCTCGTGTCATCCATGGCGCGCGACCGGCGGCGACGGGGTCGCGCGGGCGACTGAAGCACGCCTGCGCCGCGCCCTTCCGTCCCCTCGGTACCTCGGTCCACGTCCTGCGAACAGCCCCTATTTTTATCTCCCTCGCGCAAAACAACCTATATCCCTGGATGGATATGCGAAGTTGCACCTTCCACAATGGGCTAATAGTCCATTTTGATCTGTAAAATACGCTTGTGACGCGAACGCTCTCTACAATGCACCCTTAACCTACCCCGAGGGGGTACGAACACTATTATTGTAACGAAGCCATAGATATACATTCATTGCTGCTTGACACCTTTCTTGAGATACCCAAACTGCCTCTAAAGCAGCAATGTACTTTGATTTTCAGATAACAGTCGGGGGTTGCGTACCGTAAGCGATCACGTGGTACGTAGCTGCCCCCGTTCGAGTACTGTCACTCGGCTATTTGCGTGACTACCGCGTACTGGGGCTCCCGGACATTTGAAGGGAAACCTTTGGGTTTTTTTAACATAATAATACTACTTATGCCATTTGCTAGTCGTAAAGAACAACAATAAAAATAACTTTTATTACATTCTTAAATAATACTTACTACAAAATAACAATACTTATTGTACAATTTCATCAACTATGAATTGAAGTCTCAAACCAAATCAGTCAAAGGCACACCAAAAGGCAGTTATATTGCTTGTTGCATTCAAGTTCAAACAATATATGAACAAATGAATTTTATACCAAAACATACATACTATTCACATTTAGTACAAGCAAGAATCTTGTCAACAAAACATCTCCTTTACTTTGACAATAAGATTCTAATGGGATTTCGTAAATTCAAATATATTTAACCCAACTTTATACAACCGTACTTTGATACTATCTATACTATTATAATAAAGCGTAAACACACACTTCTTTGTTGCCTAAGATGTCAGCAATTACAGTATATTTTTGAATAATTCTTTTTTTGATAAAAAGCCCTACACTTACTTCACGCTTTAGGGTATATATTTTCACGCCGTTTAACTTAGGGGGTAAATATTTTGGATAAAAAGCCTAATGTGGGAAAGAGACCATAAGTTGCTGCCAACATCAAGGAAGCAAGATTGTCAAGGTTTTTCTTGACATTTTGACATTTGCTATTGATAATTTGACAAATGTAAACGATAAAATAAATTTTTATAATTTCATGCGGATGAAGCCGCACGGGTAAAGCTAGTTTAAGATATACATAACTATTCACTTTATTGTATATCGTAATAAAATTTTAGTCCATTCAAAAAGAATCAGCTGTTACAATTTAGTTATAATTTATGTTGTATAAAAACGTATATGAAATGTAAAGACGGGCCTAGCTACTGTAGCCGGGCACACCTGGCGCAGACAAAGGGATATCTAGGGATGTGCTGAATATCATATATCGATGTTGTATTATTTTTAGAGTGTAATTACAAAATATTAAAGAGTGTAAGATTATCTTAATAAAACTCAATTTTTAAAGTTGATTATTATTTATTTATTTAAATAATTTTAAATATTGAATTTTGATGACATGCCTTATTGTAAAATTTATTCAAATTCAATTATTTGATAAAAGGTTTGTATAATTAAAAAGTTATTTAGATTTTATTGTAAACTAGCTGTTAAATATAGCCTATGTTACTCACAGATAAATTTCCTTTCTAACGTCGAATAATTTTTAAAATCGGCACAGTAATTTCGAGTTATTTGAATACATACAAAAATATAATCTTTCTTTTTTATATTAGTATAGATAAAATCTTACCACCTAAATATCATTTTTAATATAATATATTGATACACATTTATTTCGATATCGATATTTCAAATCATTCACATCACTATATTTAATAAGCGCGTGCCACCCCTATGAGTCCTGCCGTGGTTGTAATTTTGTACAACTCGCCGCCAGTTCGCTACGGCTACGGGTCTCGTTATTGTTATATTAACACCAATATCATATTAAAGGATAACCAGTCTATTTTCTTGAATAGATAACTGCCACCCAAAAGGCTAAACAAATAAATCTATGGTTACTCTTCACATAATAACTACATATATGTCGCAATTAGAAGAAGAAACAATTTGAATTTAAGTCATAATAAAACACGAGCGCCGCCAAGCGACTTTCGTGCGAACTTAGATCATTCTGAAAATAGGGATCATTGCTAGAACATTGTTTGAACAATATGAGCTTGGTAGATCGATGATATCCTGACTTGGGAGTATTGTGAATGTGTTCCTGGAATCCGACTTTACCCATGACCGCACACATGTGATCTCGAGTAGTTCTGATATCGTGCTAGCTTAAGCCGACATATATAACTTAATTTTTACTAATATTATAAATGCGAAAGTTTTAATGGATGGCTGTTTGCTTACAGACTCTAAAGTCTGTAGCCAAAATGACTGAATCTAGATGTGGCATAGATGTCGAGTATAGTTTAGAAGAGCACATAGGTTAGGATAGGTTTTTGTTTTCATTCCACGCAAATCGGCTTAGCGGACGAAATCTCCTAGTGGTGTTAAACTTTGAGATATCTTAAATACAAAAGCAACAATAAAATTATAAGCAATTAAACTTAAGTGTACTAAATAAGTTATAAATAATGTTAAAATTATCTCAGTATTTATTGACCTACAAAATAAAGTCTACAAAGAGCTAAGACACGGTAAAGTCTACGCGACGTAGCACGTAGCACGTAGTTTGTAACATCAAGTAACCTATTTATGTCATAACTTTAAGTACGTACTTTATTTAGTTATAATATACTTTAACGGTCATAAATTTTAAAAAGATACTTTGTTAGGAAGCTTAAATTAAACCATTAAATCGCGAGCTTCCGTTTCATGAAATAAAAAAAATACAAAAGTAAACAACCTATGTGTTTTTTCAGAGTATTCTCTACACCTATGCCAAATTTCATCGAGATCCGTTCAGCCGTTTAGGCTACAAACATCTAACTTTCCATCCATTAAAACTATCGCATTTATAATATTAGTAAAATTTCGATCATCTCCTCTACCTTATCCTGTTCCCGTAGGGTCGGCACACCGGGCTTTCATCCTCCCAATAACTCTGTCATCCGTCATCTCAGTCATCACTCCCTTGATCATGTCACCTTCAAGCAATCCATCTCTTTCTAGGTCTACCTCTACCAGTGTACCACACTTATAAATAAGGTTATCCTTATAAAATTTCAATATAACGAGGAATGGAGCCATAAATGTTATAATCTTCTAATATTATTATTTTTTTACAATATTAGGTGGCAAACGAGCAAGCGGCCACCTGAATCCACCGAAATTGAAAGTGACCGCTGCCCATAAGCATCCGCAATTCCAGATGCGTTGCCTACCCTTAATTGACGTAGGAGAAGACGCACATAAAGAGGACATTTCCAATTCCTATGTGTCATCAAATGCACTTTTCCTTCCCATCCTTTCCTCTTAAGAAAAGGGTGGAAAGGGAAAGGGACTAAAACTAGGCCTCCGGCACCACACTCATCAGACGAAACGCGGAATTGCTTCCACTTCACGCCAGTTTTCTGTGTGGTCGTGGTATTTCACCGGGCGAGCCGACCCATTCGTGCGAAGATCTTAAAGCGAGCTCTACCACTGTTATAAAGAGGAAAGATCTGTATTTTTATATGTTTAGGAATAATTCAAAAACTACTGGTCCGATTTCAAAAATTCTTCCACAATTAAAAAGCTACGTTATCGCTGTAACATAAGCAGGTTTAACATATTTTTAAATTTTATTGTGGAAGAAGTCGCGAGAAACAGCCAGTACTTTTATACATTTACCAGCTGGCATCGGAACTTCACAAGCTGGATGTGGTAACGGATGTCATTATGGTGAATGGCATGTGGTCTATGGTCTATCGTGGCTCGTGCTACCGCTAATTACCACATCCTCGATGTTATCGATACAGACCCGTTTTTGTTTATGGTTGGCTGGATTTGAAGTTTTTTATGTTAACAGCACTACATAATATTAGTAGTTTTCAACCGCGACCCCGTTCGCGTGGGATTAACAAACACAAAAGTGAGTAGCCTATGTGTTCTTCCAAACTATTCTCTGCATCTATACCAAATTTCATCGAAATATTCAGCCGTTTAGACTACAAACTCTAACAAACATCCATCCATCCGTCCGTCTAAACTTTCGCATTTTTAATATTAGTATGATTGTGCATACAATAAAAACGTCGTTTACTGCTTGCATACAATTTTCAGCCCTTGTATTCATATAATTGATTAACCTTTAAGGTCAAAATCCCTTTGTTCGATAAAAAATTTACAATCAAACACCTTTAACTTTCCCTTCGAAACCCTATCTTTGTATCTAAAAAATGTATATTTGCGTGTTTAAAATATTCTGCCGACCCCTTATAATGCACCCTATTTTATTAGCGGCACGCTTTTTAACATGACAGCTGCGCGGCCGCCATTTTGTGACGTCACCCCATCGATTTTTTCCACAATCGATGATATCGACCGCACACCTGTTCGCGTCTTCCTGGAGCAATGACCTTTTTGTTTGCTTTTAAAAATCCCGATTTCTTGCAAAAAACAGATAAAAGACGAATAAATCTTACTATCATTCGCCACTTTATTCTCGCGTATTAAAAAAAAACTCAAAAAAACAAAAAATGCGAGTCAACTTTCCTAACTGTAGTTTCTATGGCCATACTAGCTTTCACCCGCGACTCCGTCTGCTTGGAATAAAAAAAATCAAAACTGAGTAGCCTATATGTGTTATTCCAGGCTATCCTCTACATCTCTATCAAATTTCCCCGAAATCCGTTAAGCCGTTTAAGCTACAAACTCTAACAAACATCCATCCATCTAAACGTTGCATTTATAATATTAGTATGACTAGTGTCACTTGAGCTCTCATGTTTTTTATAAAAACTTGATTAAACGAATTAACCACAATTCCGCTTTTACTTGGTCAGGATATGAAAGTTTTCTATGGTTTCTCATCCAAGCGCAGTTGAAATTAAAAGGGGGATTGACAGGCTACAAACTTATTTACTGTATTTTACGGAATTCACAGGTCGCTATAATTCACATAGATTTTAAAAAAAGTTTGTATTTTCACATGCTAACTATACCTATAAACCAAAACCATCCTCTTTTCTAGAAGCCTGTATAAAAGGACGACCTAGTTTGAACAAAAACTTCGGACCAAGAAGGTATTTAGTACAAAACCGTTACTTTGTATACACTAAAAGCTCCTCTACACACTTCACGACATTACGTTAAGGCGTGGCTAGACTTCAAAAATTATTTAAACACAAATTCTTTGTTAATTCCACGATCGTGTTACCAAATAGTCTATCTGAATAGAAATAATTACTTGTTAAGTCTTATGTCTCCATTATTGTATATTCCTTTTATTAAATAATACAGTAAGGGTTACTATTAACGTCTCTGAGTGTAGTAATGTACTATGTTTATATTACTAATATTTTAAATGTTTGTAAACTGCTCTACGGATCTCAATATTTGGCGTAGATGTAGAGAATAGTCTGGAAGAACACATAGGCTGTTTAGTTTTGTTTTTTTTTTATTCCACGCGCACGATATTACTAGAATGCTAGTAACTAATTTAAGAAACGTTTTTGCATAACACATGTTTAGATAATTTATATCATTGAATTATTTTTTCAAACGTGACGCCATCTTGTGTAAAACAATAACCTCTGAATCTTACCAAATCAATATTTCTATCTAATTTCATTAATAATTCCTCATCCTTAGTTTTTATGACGTATTTCTCATTTATACGTAACTCTATAATAAATCTTCCATTTCTTTATGAGTTAGAAAATATCGAAAATTGATAATTGCGATCCTATATCGGAGATCTTACCCTCCGTGTGACCCGTTGTCATAGAAACCCCGTCGCAGCACAACGCACACGAACCGCTGAATATAGTTCCATCTCTTTCCAACTCCTCTATTTGGGTCGTAAGAGAGAAAGAGATAGTTGAATGGATCGGTATTGCGTTTTCCATTGAACAGCCGTAAGTAAAATCGATATCGCACAAGGCTAGGCGTCGATTATCCGTTCTATTCAACGTCGCAAAATTTCCGATGCCATAACGTAACAACCACCAAACTTACATTGTACATTTTCAGCTATAATACGAAGAAATAAAGTTTATTTTGTAATAGCAAGTGTTTGTATTTATGTGTGTATAATTTAGACTTGCCTTGCGGCTTACAATGTGACACAGCTACATCGACTATTGATTTTCGCGATCCAACGATGTCTGTTCGATTTATTGGATAAAGTTAGTATCTACGTTTTAATGTTAAAACAACATATGATAAATGCCAATTGCATTAAATCATATTATCATATTTCATACTAATATTATAAATGCGTAAGTTTAGATGGATGTTTGTTAGAGTTTGTAGCCTAAACTGCTGAACGGATTTCGATGAAATTTGGTATAGATGTAGAGGACAGTCTGGAAGAATACATAGGCCACTCACTTTTGTTTTTTAATTCTACACGGACGGAATCGCGAGCTAAAGCTAGTATCTAATGTTTCAAGATTCAATGGCGTCTCATGTGTTTTTGTATTTTTTGTAATTATTTAAATTACCCATGGTTTCTTTACTACGCCACAATGTAACTAGCTATTGCCCGTGACTTCGTCCGCGTGAAATTAAAAAATAAAAAAAACTTAGCCTGTATTACACTGATAACGTAGCTTTTTAATGGTGAAATTTTTGAAATCGGCCAACTTTAAGAGTTATTTAAATACATACAAAAATACAAATCGTTCCTCTGTAAAAGTTATAAAATTTTAAATAATTATATTGCATAACTTGGATTTTAAATAAATGACTGCACGTAAATGCTTCTGAGCATAAATATGATAATAACTTTGTAGGTATGTTTTTTGAAATTTGTAAATGTATTTGTGAAGCTGACTGTACCTAAATTCTATTGTTACTCTCTCTTATTGACGTTACTTTTACTTTCTTTGGAATAAACAGAGATAGATATACTTTGTACAAATAGTACACCATAACTGTACTATACTAAATTTCAAAATTAGTTAATTTTTTTCCCTATTAGGTAAACTTAGGACTAGAAGTATAGAAGTCTTAAATACTTTGATACCTTGACTAATTTTATTGCTTGGTCATTCACATCTGCTTGTCCTTATCCTAGTTCTAGGTGTGTTAAGTTTACCTCCTCCTCCAAATTAATCTATCTATCATCTACCCTTCATGTCACCTTTCACGCAATCCATCCTTCTCTATGTTAGGTAAAACCGATAAAGGCTGGTCTAGAATTAGGGTGAATTAAATTTTGCATATATACCTTGAAAGAAATACTGGGCTTCTGTTTTCACAACTCCACGACTGGCGCGTTTTTGTGGATGGGACACTGATTCCAACCAGCTTAACTAGATTGGTGAGCTTCACCATACACTCCTATCAGCCCTTTTATGTTGCTAGGGATCTCTGGAAGTGATCTCAGCGAGATACCTAACCCTTGGAATGAATACCGTCTAAAGAGTGTAGAGCTATGTCAAGGTAATCAGTATAAATAAATAAAGTAAAAGACACATGATAACTGTAGTCAATTTAATAAACTGACACAATTACCAAGGATTAAAAGAGTAAAATAAGATAAAAATGAAGAAATTCAAGAGATAGTTACTTTCAAAACAAACGATCGGTAAGGAAAACGGAATCAAATAAGGGCGGAGAAGCGCTAGAATAAAAAAAACTTTGGAAGGAGTATTGTTGCATAGGTAGGATTCAGTATAAATAAAAGTCAATTGATTTGTTTGTTTGTATTGCGTCAACTGTAACACTTTCAGTTTTCATCGATATTGAGCAAGGTTTTCCTACTTTATTATAACCGCTCTAACTGTGATGTCCAAACAGTTAATTTAACCGTTATTTTTAGTTACAAAAATGTGAAAAAATCGCACACAGTTACATATAGCTGTGAAAACATGTTAATTGAAAATTGAAATAATCTAAAATTATTAACAAAAATTAAAATGGCAACACCGTTCCTTAAAAAATCTATACAATAACATAAGTTTTTTTTTAATTAAAGTAAACTTAACACATAATTTACAGATTTTTTTTCAAATGTTTGGACACCATAGTTCAGCATAACAACGCACGCTATATCATCTGCTCTCCTGTGACACACGCGGCATACTTCACTCTGTGGCAGTCGCAAGCGTACAACGTGAAGTTAGCTATGGGCACAAAACATCCCAATTACGCATATTGTACACTGTAAAATTGTTATATTATTTATGTTACTCTAATCATATTTGAAAAATCTTGACTGTAGTCAAACAACAAAATTACAATACTTCCAAATGTAATTGCAGCATGTTAGGTTATATTTTTTATATAACAGATTTGACAGCTGTCATAGTTATAAAAATACAACATAAATTTGCATAACAAGATATTAATTTAAATCATAAACGATTTCCCTTTTTATAGTTGGTTTTATACGGTTTTTAGTGTCGACATTTTTTTGTTTTATCTGTCAAAATTGAATTATAATTTTAGCGCGTGTATTTAACTCGGCTAACTTCACGTGTTCAGTTTGCGACTACAACACTGACGTATTTGTTTAAGCTTTAAGCACCAATTTTCTTTAATAACAAGTCGTTCGAAATATTTAAACGACTAAAAATCTATAAATATCTTACTATATAGGTTAAAAATACACATTATAACATTTTTACAAGTCTATAGTTAATTACGCATACCTATATCAAACGTTCATCGCTTCTGCTTCTTTGAAGTTAAATGAAAACGAATCAAATTTAGGTAAATAAATTTCATTTAGGTATGTTTGGATTAAATGAAAAAGTGAGAAGTGAAAACTAAATAATATTGAGATACAAGAAAACAGACTTCAACTAAAATATAAATTCGCTTGCTCTTTATACAAAATAACTTCACGTCTTTTAGACCCAACTGGGGTAGACAGAGACTAGCTTTCCGCTTTTATTTGATTCTCAAGTTGGTGACAGTCAGCTTGCATAAATGTGAATACATTTATACAATGTATACAAAACTTTGTATACATTTACGCAATGTATACAAAATTTTGTATACATTTACGCAATGTATACAGAATTCTGTATCTTTGTATACATTTATGCAACTGGCTGTACTATTACTACATTTAATTGCCAGTTTCCTGTCTTTATTTCTGTAGTTATTAAGTACAAATCCAAAATATAATACAAAATACACTTGAGAAGGTATTTACAAACTATGGGTCGTGGACAATTAACACTAAAACAATTAATTCGCTAAAATAATAATTGCACATCATAACATTCGATGAACAAAAAAAGTAATTTAATAACTAGGAGTATTCTTCTAAAGGTTATTAATTATTCCTTAAATATCTTTAGTTACGTATGTTATTACAGAATCCACAAAACTTAACATTCAAGACGGATTTTCTCAAATATTAACAAAAATAGTGATGTTAAATGATTACATAAGAGAATGGTAAAAACATTTTTTTGTATAGAATTTGAAAAAGCATCGCGAGAACAGGAACAACCATGTTGCTCGAAACAAAAGCGCGCCTAATTCAAATTGCATAGAGTATACATGCCAGAAAGTATACGATAGGTACTTAAGTGGGTATAATGTAGGTACTAAATTATATGAATATATTAGAATTATTTATATTTCAGCAAAACTACGCATCGAAGCGTCACTTAATTGTAAGATAATTATTAAGGAGGGGATAGGGTTACCATCTTTTTAAAAAAATCCAAACTTCTACGCCCAAAAATGTGACTGGACTAAATAGGGGGTTAAACTCGAGATGAACTTACTTGGGCCATTTGTACGTAATTTGGAAGGTCAAAAGATCAATGAGGGTTCAAAGATTGAGACAAAACTGGAAATACACAGAAGCCTTGCGTAAACCAACTCTAACAATGAAGACAAAAGTCGAGACCCAGGCTTTGGAAAACAACATTTAACATTATTTCTAGTTAGCACGTTGTATAGAACGCATCATAAATATCATACAATATTGTTGTATCTAAGGCACATAATGTTTAGGCTTTCAATTAGTTCTCCATATCGTAATAATGGTGCTAATAAAAAATATAAATCGCGCCGTCACAGACGCGCGCCATTTCAAACGTCAGATGTCAGATGGAGAATTGTCGATGGTCTCAAAATGGCGACATCTGTCACGCGCACAAACTATTGCGAAGCTATCAACAAAACCACTACCGTTTCTACCAACGCTGTAGATAAAAGTTTTTAACATCTTTCTCGTCTATCGGTCTACAATTCATAAAGTTGTAATAACAAATGCATTTCAAACATGTCCGCCTGTCGCTTTATACAGTATATTTTTTTTTACATCGAACGGGCACGAGCCGTGCGTATTGCCAATCATACAAAAACAACTATTTCAATATAAGACACGTTCAGAATGAACAATTTAATCACAGTCTAGAATTTTCGGCACCAATGAACTTTTAAATTCGTCACCAATATTGCCTCACAGATTGTACAATGTTACACCGTTCCGTTACACGAGTTGCTTCCCAGCAATGTAATCAAGCCTCAAGTGACTCTTAATTTTCTGACCTTTTTTTAAATATATTTTCTAATAAAGTCTATCGCTAGCAATTGACTAAACCCCGCTTTTCAGCCTAGTTGAACTATTATAGCTGTAATAACAATATAATCTATAGTTTCGTTCTGAAATAGCTATTTAATAATTGTACCAAATGGCTTCCCTAATTCATCTTCACTTTATACAATGACGGTATTCCCGGCCATATTTTACTATAGAAAAAATATTCTGCGAGTCAATTATTACGATTATATGGTCAACTACATCAGTACCGATCACTAGCTTTACTAAAGCCTTTTTATTATACTATTATTTAATTATTGCTTGTCGTTTATTGCTACGTTACCTACTTCTATATTTCTATAACCTCTTAGTCGAATGTTCTACGAAACTAAAAGGGTCGTGAAAAATTAATTGAAAACCTTTTAAAATAACGTCCGTTTTTAGTGAAAAGCCTGCGTAATAAATAAAAAGTGATTGATGTTTTTACAAACGTGACAATTTAAAATTGGAATTTAAAATGTTGTCTATGGTAACCTTGAGGGACTTATTGTCACATTTGTTTTTAATTTCCGAACTGTTCGGTTACGTCACTGTCAGATGTCACCGATCAGTTTCACAAAATGTCAACTTAACCATATCGTACTTATATATTCTAATTCTATTAAAAATTGTGTATATATATTTAGATTTTTATTAAGTGTAATTTGGCCACATTTCTTTTAGTTTCATTCCCTTACTAATGGGGGTTAATTAGTAATTGTAAATATTTTTTTTAAACTTTTAAGTAACATTAAATTTACATTGTAATTCTAATGACTAGCTTTTCTCATATGGCCACGGGATCGCGAACGAAAATTGCATGATTGAAACGAAATCACTAATCTAAATGTTATAAATGGCGGCAAAACTCGCAATTAAATTCAAACTTTCGCAAAATCAAAGATGGCGGACCGAAAAATGTTAATTGACTAAAATGTCCTTAATATTAAATCGATAGTGAGTCATACATACGAGCGGATGGATTTTAAAAGAACACTACAATTTACAAGTCCCTATTATACATTTATTATAAGTTTTTTCATATGAAAGGCACCTATTGAATGTCCCTCGACGGTTGTCGAACTACATTTGTCGATTTATTCTTACTCTCAAATTGACTTCGTTTATTTATTTATTAGATTTTTAAATAACTATCTTAAGGTGAATTTAGTAAAATAAATATTGACAACAATTCAAATAGGATTCTATTTTAATGTAGTTAACCATTTAAAGTTCATTCTAAATTGACTTATGCGTTTTGATACTTGAAATTGAATATTAAACATATCGAAGTATCAAAATTATCGTCAGAAAGTATCAAAATTACACACTCTAACTATAATGTCAAATGTAGCTTGATTTTTACATTTTTATGTCAACGTTTTGTACTAAAATGTCAATTTAGAGCAAGAATAAATGACAGGTTCACGGTCACTAAGTATACAACTAAACTAATCATAAGCAAGGCTCGTCTTTCTTAAATATTCGTTTCAATAAATTATTTTCTTCTCATCGTAAACTAATAAGCTTATATCTATTTTAATTGTCAATACAACACACAACAATGAAACAAAAAACAAAACTATAATATCACACTTTCGTCAATCGAACCATTTGGAAGCATTTTGTTAACTACCCGCTCCCTTCACTAACCTATACATGGATAGGATATAACCCCTAGTATTTAGTGCATATTACAATTTCGCCATTTTAGTTTTTAATCTGAGGACAGCTACCAAAATTCAAATTTTTTTAGTAGTTTTTTTCCAGTAGGGGGAGTTGCTCTGATGTTGAAGATGCAAGAACGATACAAAAATCTGTCATTTCGAAGTAACCTATCCATGTATAATCAGTGTTTGACTGCCTTACAGGTCAGCAAAATAATTCATAAGCTGAACCTTTAATTATCACTTCACTAAATTACTGGAAGGCTTTGATCATACTTTTATATTCTATAAAAATATTAGAATATCATAATGTCGTGTACTTTCTTGTAGCTTCATAATTTACATTATTATTTACGTTGCCTTAACGATTAATGAACGAAAATCGCATAAGTCATCTGTGTCTGGACAATAGATGGCGCTGTTGCAAAGTAATTTGACTTTGACATTTCCACAGATAACTAATGCCGCGCGTAATTTAAAAGTGAACTCATCTACCTTTGCCGCGGTTTTGTTTTTTGTATATACAATAGTGATTACACTCGCCCTCGCTTTCTGTCCGCCGCACTTGACAAATATGAAATAATAAAAAAACTTCATAATTAAGCTGAAGCATTTACAGTTGGCTTGTAAAAGTTGTTTATAACTTTTAAAATTACATGTACGAGAAAGAGATCAACTAACATTTTAAATACTACGGAACAAAAATGTTTATAAACACGACCGAAAAATATTCACACTACAAAGAAAAACAATTTTAAAATTAAACACAAATTACAAAACAAAACTTACATTTTAAAACCGCTTTAAATACTTTAAAAGAAACCAATTTCTTTTTACATAAAACTGGCCGTAAAGAATTGCATTGGTGTTCGAAAAAAAAACATAGCCTTGGCAGAAATTAAAAATTCCTAAATTATAGAAATATGATACTGGCTGTAAATAAATTGCTTTTGTTTCATTAAAAAAAAATAAGGCCGAATGTATCCGATTACAAACAAAAAACAAACGAATTGAATCTTTTGTACAAAAGAACATGGCGGACTGTATTGCGTTTGGCGGGCTGTCAGCTGTCAGCTATGTTCTGTCGGTGGCGGGCTGTCAGCTGTCAGGGCGTGCGGTGCGCGAGGCCGACGGGGCGCCAGTGCGGCGGCGGCGCGGGCGTCCACCGCGGCGGCGCGCATCACGGCGAGCGCAGCGGCTTGTCGGGCGCCAGCTCCTCGCCCTCCGCCGCGCACACGCCGGAACTTGTATCCATTGCGCTGCCTTCCGCACTTATCACGTTAGATTGGAAGAAACGCTCTGGAAAGAAGAAAAAAATTATCAACAACTAGCTTTTTCTCGCGATTTTCAACAGTGGTAGAGTCCGCTTTGACATTTTCGCGCTGTCATCGTCATCGTCATCTTAGTCACTCCCTTCCAGATCATCCTTTCACTCTATCCACCTCTTTCTATGTTTCCCGACCGGAGTATCACACTCATAACTAACGTCTAACTAACTAAAATAACAAAGGATTAACATACCATCATCCAAAAGCACGACGTGATCGGGTCCGCCGGGCGCCGTCATAATGTTGAACTCTTCTTCTAATGTCGGGAAAGGCGCATTCCACCTGAAAAATAATTAAACACTTACTAGCAATAGCCTGCGGAATAGAAAAAAAGATTGATAATATTCTATGTGTTACAGATACAATAGATTTGTTAAGTAAAAGTGATGACAGTACCTCGGGGGAGCTCGCGGCGGCGGGCGCGGCGCGTACAGCCCCAGGCCGCCGGGCGGAGAGCCGCCGCCGCCGCCCGCCAGCACCGCGCCGCCGCCCAGCCCGCCGTAGCTGAACACCTGCACAGTACAACCCTCTTTAACACAACATGCGACAAATGGGAGACATTAACTACGTCGCGTACACTAAGTGTGTCGGAAGCCTAACTACAGTCCTTTTCCCCCTTTTTCTTGTACAAAAAAGGTGGAAAAGCCTAGCGAAGGATGGCGTGTATTGATTAAAAATAGGCAACGATTTGTAAATGCAAATATCTAAGGGCAACAATCGCTTTACTGTTTTGGCTAATTACGTTAAGCCCGCTACACACGCTCAGTTTTATTTGCACAGTAGGAATTCAGATAAATAAGAAGACAAAAACGTGTGCCAATACGGGAGTAGGATAAGAAGGAAGATGATGAGTTACTAGAAAGCTAAACTTACCTGTTGCGGCTGCGCGTGGAAGTGATTGAAGTGCGTGAGCGTGGGATGACAGTCGCGGTAGTGCGGCGAGCGGCGTCGGGGCGACGCGCCAGGCGACCGGCCCTCGGGGGACGCGGGCGAGCTGCCCCCGCCGCCCACGCCCACACCCACTCCGCCCACGCCCACGCCCACGCCACCAGACTCACTCGCTACACCAGTCATTACAAATTACTTTCGTCAAACGAGTACTATGGATAATTAGGGAACGCCTATGTCCAAAAGTAGGCAAAGTCTGATGAATAGCCAATTTAAAGTAAAGCAAAGTATACTCGTACCTGTTGACCTGATGATGGCCACTGGCCTGGCCATCGGCGGCAGCGGCGGCGGGGGCAGCATTGAGTTAGTAAAGTACGCTGGCTTCGGACTCCGCGACAGACCGTGGACCTGGAAACCAGAGATTTGATGACAGTAAATTTTCAATCCTTCGAACAATATATCTATGTTCCATTTATTGCTAGGCAATGTAGTGAACGTATAATTATTGGTCCTTCGAGCAGTAACTCTCAGTATTCCTATTTGAGACGATATAAACGTGTAATTATTGGTGCTTCGAGCAGTGTTACTAAGTTTCATTTACTGCTTGGGAAAGTAATGAACGTATTATTGTTGGTCCTTCGAGCAGTAACTCTCAGTTTTTACAGACTCTTACTTGTGGTGATATGAACGTGTAATTGTTGGTCCATGGAGCAGTATTTACTGACACCTAGTGGTAAAACAATACCTGTATCTGCTGTACGTCAGTGGGCGGCTCCTGACACACGAAGGTCACAAAGTCCCCGAGGGAGTCTTGCGGCGCGCCCTCGTACTTCCCACTTGAATGCTGGTTTGACAACTCTGATGCTGGAATCATATAATATGACTATTAATAGTTACGGTAGATTTCTGACTATGAAAATTATAAACTGTCACGAGGTTTTAATATTTAAAAAAAAACTTAATTTACTATTATTTCTTGTTCCAGTCTCACTAAGCCTTGTGAAGGAATGACGGTAATAGTCGAATATCGGGATTCGAACCCTTAACCACGTGATCAGATTGCGGTGAGTTCCACGGAGATCCCGTAACCCAATTCTATTGCCCTAAAGGTTGGCCACCGAAAGGATTTTAGTAGGTACAAACCGCACATATCCTTGTCTTCCCCCCAGAAGGGAGTCTTTTTGAAGATTCCCTCCCCAATACCAAAAAAAAGTGCTTCGTAATCAAAAATCCAATCCTGAACTATTTCAATTTTAGTTTCTGATGTAGGTGTTTTACTGATTTGCCAGAATATGTAATATTTCTATTCGAAATATAATTTTCCGTAGTTTAATATATCGGTTTCTTATACCAGTGGGGTGCGTGTCTGTGGGCGGTGGCGCGTGCTGGTAGAAGATGGCATTAGATGGCACCAGCGGCGACTGCGTGCTTAACGCTGCAGAGCTGTGCGGGATGCCTGCAAAACAAATTATATACTAGCTGTTGCTCACGACTTCGTCCGCGTGAAATTAAAATATAATTAAAAATATAGCCTATGTTACTCACTGATATATCACCTTTCCAATGGTATATTAAAAATCGGCCCAGTAGTTATTACGTGAAATGAATACATACACAAATACAAATCATGTCTTTATAATATTAGTATAGAAGTATAGACTACCTTTTGCCCGCGGGTTTTAAAAAATTAAAAATCAAGTGTTCTGCTAGACAAATTTACATGTCATCTAAATATTTGCATTTACAATATTAGTAAGAAGTGACTGTGTAGAACGAAAATGAAACTTGTACACAATGTAATAGGATTCAAATTTCCATAAATAGTTATATAGCAATTACGACTTATTTGCAATCGAAACTCGAACACATATTTAGTCATGAGACTGCACCATTAACAGAATAATTGTTAATTAATCATTCGCTACAAGTCAATGACATATTAATGACGTATAAAATTGAATAAAACAAAAGCATCATTAGTATGCCGCACATACACGTCGCCATACGCGGCGCGACAACCGACGGTGTGTCGCTGCCCTTATTTAGATTTTGACACTTTTCAACGCATTTTTTGTAATAGTGTACCTACAGCGATGGTTGTCGATTTCTCGTGTTTTTGGCATAAGTGAAAACCGAAATTATAAAACCGAAACTTGTATTGCTTGAGACAAATGAATAGCGTTTCATGTGTGATAACCTTATTTACTATACTATAAGTTGCCTGTCCTTTTCTATCACTATTGTCAAGAAAAGGACAGATAGATATGCAAATATACGTTAAACTTACTGAAGCATTGCCCGACCAGCATAGTGGATGGCGTAGCGCGTTCCGCAGGGGGCTCGAAGGCGGGCGGAGCTGGACTGCCGTACCCGCAGTAGTAGCCCGACTCCAGCTTAATGCCCGACCCGCCGGGCGACTCTGACCCCGTCTCTTGTAGGATGGACGCTGAAATGTTTTACCCGACTCTTCTATATTTGGACAACTATAGATTTATAAAGAATTAAACGAAAAAAGTAGTTTTCATACCATAAAGTGGATAATTACAAAAGCGACTGAATTCGTCGTAATAGTGACAACCGCTGCCCATAAACATCCCATCCCATAAACATTCTACCTTTAATCTACAGAGAAGGGGAAGCTAAGAATTATCACAGGTGATTCCCTTTAACTTGCGTCCCCTTCTCCGTCAAATTTACTTCGCCCTCTCCCGTATAACAAAAGAAGGGAATTCATAAAAACGAAACGCACAATCATTTCAACTGTCTGTCTTCTGTGTGGTCGTGATATTGCGGTCAGATGTTCATGCTGGCGTCTACCACCTATGAAATATTTTTAAAACATATTTATATATATATATATATANTATATATATATATATATATATATAAATATGAAATTATTACAATAAAACTAAAAATTCAAATCATCGATGCGTCTTTAATAGGTTAGAGTGAACAGATTAAATACAAATTTCTTTATATTACGTCACCAGTCATCGACAACTCTCCGTATTAGGAAATTATGCGTAGGGTTGACACAAATATCGCTTTATTGTTAAAAGAAACACGTTAAACTCGCTACAGACGTTCAATTTAAGTAAACAGTTCAATTGTTTACTTGAACTGATCGTCTGTAGCAAGCTACCATAACATACCTTTACTCAACTTCCATAGTTCCTTCGATGAGAAGACACCGGTTGCTAGAATAATATCGTTGCATATGACACCGTTGTATGGATTGTGAGTATAGCCTGCAACCCAGCACTTCGCGTTATACACAGGGATCCTCTCGGTAAAAAAACTATGGAGGTGGGGTCACAACAGCTATAGTTTATTTAAAATTTGCTTGTTTTGTCCTTCCTTTGTACGATTTACATGGTAACATCGATGAAGTAGAAAATTCTAATTAAAAACAAGCAAATACTAAATATAAAATTAGTCTGTATGCAACTAGAAACATTCAACACGAAGACAATATAATCATAATTTGAACCATAACATATGACAATAATGTTGCATCGTTCAAATTAAGATAATAGAGAATTTGCAAAAACTTAAAAAACATTAATATCATTAAAAATGGAGAAATCAGATCTTAAGTAATTACACAGCTAACACAAGGGTCAAATAACCACAGACGAGCTTAGAAATAAAAAATAAAAAATATTATTTTATAGAAACAATTTAACAATGAGCAAGGTTAGTTGGGAATTAATGTAATCGAAATTCAACTATAAATCATAAGGGACTATTTCCACTTAGTCGTTAAACGCTCGACTATTATTACGCTTGATTTTCAAACTGCCAGTGGAGTTAAACTGACAGCATACAAATATGGCCGCACACCTCAGTCGCCCGGTTAGCGACTAAGTAGAATATCTAAATCTACAAGGGAAATATCAAAACTAAACACCAATTCATCAAAACTACAAAAACACCGACAGAATCACACAAAGCTAAGAAAGATTAAATTAGTTTTAGAAAAACTAACTTAACATTGAAAGAGTTAACGTCAAAGCTCTTCTAGTAAATTTGTTATGTTTAATAAAATATTTTAAAGGTTTAAAATAAGGATCATGAAGAGCCTTAACATTGAAGAATATAAAAGAGTAAAAGAGAAGGAACACCGACTACTAAAACTATCAATAAACTTCTTTACAACAAAAGCAATGAATTGTGAGTGCAACCAATGCTGGGATTAGATAAAAATTATTGATATTTCTTCAATAAATGCAGGTTTGAAACTAAAGGTGATAATCACAACATCTTTTTGTGCAAAATCCAATCACAAATTCTCGCTGCAGCGTCTTTTGTGGCTAAAAATGATTTATCGAATAAAATTTAACTAAATTAGATTTATTGACATTAGAATATTAGGCTCAAATTGGAATTCCGATAGTCTGCTACTTTGATAATCAGATTTATATTTTATGTTAATTTATTTGTGGTTTCTCTTATTCTATTTTCATTTGTATTTTCGTCTGTATCTGTAAATGTTTCTGAAACTGATACTTCTGAATAATATCTGTAAAAAGAACCATATCCTATCTTTGACATCATTCTTAGCCCGACAACTGCTACGAGAACGACACAACATCGACACGAGCACGTCACGAACATGTCACAAGGCGTCACATGTCCGTGACGACACGTCAACACGGGTACGAGCCGGGTGACGCGGTTACCTTTACTTTTAGCGTCGTGTTCGTTCTCTTTGTCCCTAGGAGGGTGGGGCGACAGAGAACCGCTTAGGATATCTGAAATAACATCGGGTTACTTATACTGTTCGGAAATACTAATTGTTTTTATACAGGTCTTTTGATAATGGAAACCCAAAGTAATTGTCAACACGAACCTCTAAATGAAGTTAAATTACTCCATGTATTAAAAAAGCATTTTGTTTAGTAAGCGGAGGTAAAAGATTTAGACTAAATTAGATTTCTAAATCTTTTTTAGTCGTAGTCAGCACAACTTTAGTCGTAGACGTGATGTAACTCTATCTTTGCATAATCTTTGTTATCCGCATGAAATTATACGAATAAAAGTTATCACAAGTAAAGTGATAAGTTATTTACAAAAGGTGCAACTTTTAAAAATGTTAACGTGATATCTAACTTAGCAATATACGTTAGCGAGCCAATGTTAATTAAAAACTAAACCAATTAAGATTTGGTATAAATATTAAAAATTCAATTGAAATTTCTTTTAAATTATTGATGAAAAAATAAACTTAAAATTTAAAACACAATCACAATAAACTAACTAAAATTAGTAATACTTTTTTAGTTTCTTAAACTAAGTTAGCATGACCAACAGTTAGTTGACATTGTAAACTAAATACCTATTACATTACACACAGGTACTAGTCGGATAACGACAACCTTTTTTTATTTAGTTCATAATTTAGCATAGTGGTTAATCTAAAAACTAAAACCAACATAATT
Source organism: Papilio polytes (assembly GCF_000836215.1). NCBI lineage: Eukaryota > Metazoa > Arthropoda > Insecta > Lepidoptera > Papilionidae > Papilio > Papilio polytes. Next base: position 567,858 of record NW_013525035.1, on the reverse strand, counting down.
TAACAATTAAAATTGATTAGTTTTAGTTTTTAGATTTAGACCAATAGAATTGTATTGAATTATTTGCCGTTTGTAACAAAGGGCAGGATAAGAAGTTAACATTATTGTTAGTTGTCTAAATTAGTTTTAGTTAAGATTACTGTTAGTGTGTAGCTCAATTAGTTTTAGTTAAGATTACTGTTAGTGTGTAGCTAAATTAGTTTTAGTTAAGATTACTGTTAGTGTGTAGCTAAATTAGTTTTAGTTAACATTAGCTCCCAACTTAAGCTAATATAAGTGAGCGATAGACCTGGCAGACCGTCGCTCCCATTACCATAGCTGTTGATGAAGTTAGCAAGGTAGAGGTCCAGTTCTCGTACGGAGACATTGATGTGGTAAGGGTTGACGCAGAGGCCGGGCTGTGTGCACTCGGGGTGCTTTTCTAACCGCTCTCCGTCAGTACTCTCCAATGGTATAGCTTTGAATAATATCACCATAACGAGATCTAATCGCCACACCTGGAAATTGAAAACATACTAATGTCATAAATGCGAAGTATTAGATGGATGGATGTTTGTTAGAGTTTGTAGCCTAAACGGCTGAATGGATATCAATGAAATTTGGTACAGATGTAGAAGATACTCTGGAAGAACACATAGGCTAAAAATCTTATCGTATTTTACGCGGACGGAGTCGCGGGCGAAAGCTAGTAAGTAATGTGTTTAAATATCCAATCACGGTACCGAATTTTTAATTTACTAAACAATAAACCAATTTGTTATATTACTTAAGAACAAAAGTTTTCTAGTCGTACCTAGGAAACTAAAACTAAGAGGTGCGGACCTGAAACTAAACTAACACCCAATTATTTAGTCTCGCTTTGATTCTTATGAGCTTATATGGAGGTGCCCTCTAATGTTTTGTAGTTGTGCAACTAAACAGTTGAATTGACTGCGAAACAATGGACAATCGCACAACACTTGTGCGATATTTTTGACCGACTCCCCAAAAGAAGAAGGTACTCAATTCGTCTGTATGTTTTTTTATGTGTGTTACGGCATAACTCCGCCGCTAGTGGACCGATTTTGATAATTCTTTTTTTATCCTAAAGGTAATGCTTGCAGGTGGGTCCCATTTTTTTGGTTGATTTTTGGAGTCAAAGACTACGACGTAGTTAAATAGTTTAACTCAAAATCGCGCGACGAAATTTCGGGTCATTTTTAGTCAATATTGTGCGCCCGCTCTTAACTACGGCAATAAAAAAATTGTATTTCTACAGAATCATTAACTATGTTACGAGCATTTTTAGATAATAAGTAAACATTCAGAGACTTCCTGTTGTCAGTTTTCCTTGACAGCTTTCATTTGTTTTAATTTTTAGTAACAAAATGGCATTGATAAATTAACTTCAGACATGGTTATAAATATACTAGCTAACGTCCGCGACTATCCTAGTTGAATTAAAAATAACATAAGAAAGTAGCATACGTACGAATTTATGGAGATCAGACAATTCAAAGCAATAAGTTAAACTCAGTTTAACAAACACTAATCTCTTTTTAACAATCGTTAATCGTATCTTAGCTTGATCTATTCTATTATTATTAAGAGGTAACACTTGGATTTTTGTATTTTAGTATGTATTGAAATAACTCAAAAACTACTAAGCCGATTTCAAAAATTCTTTCACCATTACAAAGCTATGTTATCACTGAGTAATATAGGGTATATTTTTTTAAATCACACGGACGACGTCATGAGTAACAACTAGTTGTTATTATAGAGATATTTCATTACCCAACATACAAGTACAAGTAAACTAAATTCATATCCGATCGATCATATACTAACAATGTAAATATACTGACAAGTATTAATACATCGGAGAAAAGTTTCTCCCCAAACGAGGGCGGTAATGCACAAGTCATTCTCAAACTATACCCGGCTACAAGGTCATATATGTCACCGGCAAACTCTCTACTCCGACTGTATATAATTTACTCAGATAACTCAAATTGTTTTTAACGTCTTGTATTAATGATAAATAATGTATCATCTTTAGAAATTGTCTAAATATAAAGCATGTTTGTTTATTTTAAACTGAATAGTAGGAAAAGTTTAATGTGTCAGCTAAACTGTACAAGTCATCCGGAGTTAAAAGCCAGACAGTTAAAACTGTGCAGTTAATAATAAAAGTATTTTTAGTTTATAAATGAATTCGTCAGATAAACAATTTGTTATATGTCTGGGCACATTGCAAACAGTCGGATTATACAACTTGCCGGTGACATACTCTCCCGGGAATGGCGGCAGTAAAATATTGTACAGCTCGATATTCAGCCATAGTTTATTATGGACCATACAATATTTTACGTCACAATACGATTCTAGAGCTCGGTCGTTTCGCTTATCTACAAAAAAATGGTCAACTAGAAATAGATTGGATTGTAGCGGCCATGTAAAAGTTGTAAATCAAATTTTAGTAGAGTTTTGTTAGTATACAAAAATATAGGCAATCTACACTATATACATCATCAAGTTGCTCTTGTCGCTAAGGGTCGGCACAGTATTTAGTGCTCTTCCAAACAAATGTATACAAATGTATGGAAGAGCAGCACATACTGTAAATATTGATAGAAATCTATCAGCTGTCATATCTGAATCCACTCCCTTCTTAATTCATCCTCTTACAATCAATCCATACTTTCTTCGATCTTTCTCTGACTTAGCAGCCCACATTCAATCTTAAATTTCTTGTTTATTTCAACATCTTGACGTCCATACCACACTAACCTTTTACATTACAATTTCTCTACCACTGGGGCTTCTTTCGAATTACCTCTAATATACAAATTCATAACTTTATCCCTTGTCACACCACACATCTATCTTAACTTAGCTACATGCAATCTTCATTCTTTCGCAACATTGGTGGCCTAACATTCAGATCCATACAATACGACAGGTCTTATGATGGACTTGTAGATCTGTCCTTTAGGTTTAAGTGGAATTTAACCTCTACAATACATGCTTATATTGCTTTCATGTTGGGGTGAACTAGTATGTGTTTACCTTGTCCGCTTGTCTTAAACAGTCTATCCTCCTCATTTTTCCCTTCTGGTCGGGGTTAGAGAGCACGCAGACCGCGGGTCTTTTCCCTGTTATACTAAGCACGAAGTCCTCCCTGCAATCCTGTGTTATGTCTTTCCGTAGCTTGCCCAGGAGACGTGACGCCCATTTCTGTTTCACTTCTGCTTTTTCGTTCTGGAATTGTAAAAGAGTGTATTAAGAGTGGGGTATAAAATAATTTACTAGTTAAAGTGAGAAGAAGTGAAGAATAAAGACAAAAGTCGTTAATTTAGAATAAACATAAAGTATTCTCTCATAAACATCATTAGATATGTTGCTTGTTTTTATCTTATTATATCTTTTATATTTAGTTTTAGTAAATAACACAGTTTTCGAAGCTAAATACGTCTGTTCCTTTGTCACATTTGCAGTTTTAAATGCTGGATATAAATCTAATTACTTCTTCTTTCTGGGAATTATAAAGGAATTAGACATATTTATAACTCGTGTCCAGTAGTTTTGACGATACTTCCATCACTCACGACCGCATCCCTCGTCTGCACAATACCATCAGTTACCACGTAACGTCATGAGGCTATCGGTGAAGCTTTTGTAAATGTTATTATTGATCAATTTTTCCCCTGCTTTCATTCCTTCTTAAATCATTCTCATAATTCTATTATTAGCTTTCGCCCACGATTCTGTCCGCGAGTAAAAAAAACAAAAGTAAGTAGCCTATGTGTTTTCCAAACTATACTCTACATCTATTCCAAATTTCATCAAAATCTGTTCAGCTTAGGCTACAAAATCTAACAAACATCCATCCATCTAAACTATCCCATTTATAAGTAAGATTACATGAAAATATACCTGCAATTCATATTTAGTATGCCGCTCCTCCTCGAGACTCATCCGCTTCTCGTGTTTCTTGTAATATTTCCTTTTTGCCGCTTGTAAATTGAACCACGTGTACGAAAAGGACTTTACAAAAGGCATGAGTGCCTCTATGAACGGATGGAACTCGTCCTGTGAACATTTAAACAATCAAACGAGATTTAACTTCATACAAACATTGTTGCGTTGGCGTCCAAAATGGCGGCCAAATTCTAAAGTCTTCCCAATTTTAATTTTAATTTTATTAATCTATGAACTTTACTAATAACTGATGAGAGTAATTAATTTCATATTTAAATCTCAATAAGCAATTTATTCGAATACAGTTAAAGTTTACATTTAAAAAAGTTAATAAATACACACTTGAAGGTAGAACCTTCGTTAAGTTACACGTATCAGTAACATCAACATCACATGCACTTAATGTTACTTCATACAAAGGGAAAGCTTACGTAGAAGAGCCCTCAAAACTCCCTCATCCTTACAAGATTATAACCGATCTTCACATCCCCGTAGTTTTTTTATTTCCATCCTGTACTGATAAAATCTAGCCTAGCTTGGATCCTGTCTAATCTATATCCATTAGGTAAAGTATTCATTCTAGAATAACATTAAATCACACGACAATATAAACGCCTGTCATATCAAAATTAAGTTTATATTTCTGTAATTTATAATGTTCAATAAATATGTTATCAAATTATGAAACTTTTCATCTATTTCTATCTGTTTTTCGTAATTGACCAAACAAGTTCATGAGCCATGTAATAAGAAAAGAACCCATTTCATTTAGCTAACATTTTAACTGTTATATTTCAAATAATACAATTCACTTTAAATATTCAAAAGATAGAGTATGAGTAATGTATTGGTTTTTACGCGAATTGTTTCCGTAAGCAGGAAGACCTTTAGGAAACTCTTTGTCATACATTTAACATACAATACACACAACAAAATACTTTCATACAATTAGAGTGAAAGCTTTTCTCAATTTTATTCTATACTTACTATATGTTTTTTTAATGAGAGAAGGGGGCAAACGAGCGGCGGGAACTCAGAGGTGGTCAACGACGCCCATGGACATCCGCAACACCAGAGGAACTACAGATGCGTTGCCGGCCTTTGACGAAATTGCAGTCCCTAAGTCTTATTGGTTTGAAAATACCGCCGAGGACAGACCGTTCCACAACGCGGAACAGAAAGTTCCGCGTTAACCGCACGGTTTTTTTATTATTATAAGCATATTAACGTCTTGCGTTACAAAATAACCTTAAAATAATAAAAGTGTCCAGTTTTTTCAAAGTCGAAACTATCAATTTATTAATTATTAACACAGTCAAACAAAGACATCTGACCCGGTAAAAGGCGTTAATATCGCGGTTAGTTTTAGAAAATGTGTATACTACTTAAGATTTAGAGAATATAAAAAAAATTACAGCTACAATACAACAAAGATCTTGTAAATTGACAGGTGGCGCTAGTGAGCCGTAATTTATTTCTACTTACGCGTATATCCTCATCGGTTTATACTTCGACAGTCAAACTTATTCCGATATCGAAATACGAAAACCGCAAGCACGCGCCGCATAAAGTGTAAACCTGCTTGTCTTTCTCTTTAAATCTCGTATTGACATGTGTCATGTTCGTAAATCGTATCCCATCGTGTATTCAATGCGTACACGCAGGACAAATACTGTATTGTTATGCCGACTGAATCATAACGTAATGTATGCTAACATTTGTGATTTATTGCGGGCTTCAGTGAGGAATTTGCGATTGTTTTTGTTAGCACAACTGACCTCTAGTGTTGACCTATAAGTGTCACCTGAAATAAATCGATTGGAGATTTTTTTTAAGTTTATGATTAAAAAAAATATTCAGTCATAGTTTGAAATTCACACTTAAATGAATATCGTAATTAACCAAGATTTAATGACCCCCTAAACTGGAAATTATCTAGTTATATATATTTTCTATCTATACTATTATAATAAAGCGTAAACACACACTTCTTTGTTGCCTAAGATGTCAGCAATCACAGCATATTTTTGAATAGTTCTTTTTTTAATAAAAAGCCCTACACTTACGTCACGCTTTAGGCTATATATTTTCAAGCCATTACACTTAGGGGGTAATAATTTTGGACAAAAATCGTTTTGTGGGAAAGAGACCATATATTGCTGCCAACATCAAGGAAGAAATTGTCATTTGTGCATTTGAATTTTGACATTTCATGCGGATGAAGTCGCACTGGAACAGCTAGTACTAATATAAAGAGGAAAGATTTGTATATCTGTATGTATTGCAATAACTTAAAAACTACTGAGACGTAAAATTCTTACACCGATAATAAGGTAATTTAATATGCTACATTTTAAGTTCACGCGGACGAAGTCACGAGCAATAGCTAGTCTAATATAATTTGTATCAAAAAAAAATAGATCATTATTACAAACGTATGTGTATTTACTGTATGACCTAGTTATAATTTGACAAATGTCTTAGCTTGAAATTTTCCTTTCATTTCTGAATCAAGGAGCAACCACAAGTAAACCTAATAGCGATACATGTTTTACTAAAATAAATAAATAATGTAACATGAAAATTCCGTATTATATTCCATAAGAAGCTATAGTAATGTAAATATATTCACAATTCATATAATCAACCAATAATATCTCCCGTAGTTGTTACTATGGCCGGCGGTGTGCGGTTACTGAGGCAATACTAATTAGTTCCCGGAGCCACCTCGCCTCCAGGATACGGACTTTCTCACGGCACGATTAACACAAACACGAATACTATCTAACTTTTGATGGACTACGGCTGAATAACAGCACAATGACATGTTTTATAATTTCATAATCTCCCCTGCTTAATCCTACTCCCGTAGGGGGCACCGGGTTTTCGTCCTCCAAATAACACTATCATCCGTCATCTCAGGCATCACTCCCTTCTTGATCATGTCTCCTTTCACGCAATCTATCCATCTCTTTCTAAGTCTACCTCTATCGGTATACCCTTCCACATTCATAACTAACATCCTTCTTGTTAAATGCGATTCATCCCTTCTCATAACTTGCCCATACTACGCTAACCTTTTACTCCTTATTTTCTCAACTACTGCGGCTACTCTCATAATCAGCATCTTTTATAATAATGAAAGAAATTAAGACACACAAAATACGGTAAAGGGAGACTGTTTATTATCAAACCGTAGAAGATTCAGGAAGTTAAAATCTAGACTTGTAAATGACAGAGTGTATAGAATCGTAAGTTTCCACTCCAACATTTGTATTTATTACACCAAAAACATACAAGAAACAAACGTGGCTCTAAAACAAAACATTAGTACACACTTATATACAAAATCCAAGGTTCGCAGATGTTTCTTGTCTAAACAATAAAATTGATCTGAATGAAAATTCCACAATCAACATACACATGATTAGCCGTGCTAACAGTTTCCAAATGTAAACAAAGAAACCAGTCATAACATTGTAGTTGGCGGCTTTCGCAGACGCGGGTGACTCCTGCCAAAGTGAACCACCTGCTTCGCCAGACTCACTAGGGTGCCCACTTGGCAGGACCTCCACGCACGTGGTAATTCCTGGCAGTTCCGACGAGCGCTCATATTAATGAACACGTGTATTCTGTGTATACAAATTTTAATAGCTAAAAAATTATATAACTTTAAATTGTCGTGGTTTTTAAACATAAAATGTTCGTAACATAAGGGTTTTTTATAATAAAAGGGGGAAAAGAGCGGCGAGAACACCGCGGTGGACAACCACGCCGAAACGACGGGTCTCGTCGTTTGGATAGTTTTAGCTCCGTTGAATAAATGCATGTTGACACCGTGAGTGTAGTTTCTCGACAGAACATCTAGTGTACAGTTACAGTGTAGTGAAAACACCGACAGTAATATTAGTAGTGGTTTTCGTATCAGGAAAAATTAGACCGATACGGTTTCTTGTATCTTTTTCTTCACACTACTGGAATATTTCAGTCAGTGCCGAAACATCGGGAGCTAAAACAACCCAATGGTGGTTAGACACCCATAACTTACGAACATGATATGTGAGAAAATTATTTATCCGCGTAAAAAACTCTTCTAATTTTAATTTGTTGTTTGTTATATGATGAGCAATACTTAACATCGTGCGCTAATTTCTAGGATATTTCGATGCCTTTGGAAATGACTTTGAAAAGCGCGCGAAAACAAAATATAGAAGTGACGTCATAACGCTATGAAACGACCTCGGCAAGGCGAATATTTGTCGTATATAGCAACACAAGCTGTATTGAGATTGTTGGCAAAGGCGCTGAGGAGCGCAATCTACTAGGACATTGCGATATCGTCTATCTGAATATTTTCACTTTGAATACTTACTTTATGTTGACTCATAAAGAGCGAACACCTCTGACTAAAATATCGCACAACTATTTAGTCTCGCTTTGATTCCTATGAGCTTGTGAAGGTGTGCATACTCGAGTCTTAGTTGTGCAAGAAAACAGTTGAATGGGTAGCGAAATAATTGACAATCGCACAACAGTATTGTTACAGTTTTGTCAAAAGTGTGCGACCGAAGTTATGGTTGTTCTATGAATGATGAAGACAAAAATTACTGAACCACTTTTTACGGTCTTTAGAATGTCACAATTTATTTGCAAGGAAACCTATTGCCATAATTAGAAATATCTACTTTGCTCTTTTAATTTATTTAATTTTTTAATTAATAAAACATCCGGCCAGAAACTTTTCTTCCAATAAAAAGAAACAACAATCGAAGATTCTTTCTATTGCGTACGCAAATGTTTATATTCTGTGTGTTTAAACACTAGTTTTATGAAGCCAAATGCCAAAAGAACCGGTGATAGTTTGTTTACAAACAAAACTGTATCGGAACTAGATTTCCTCTATCGAATCAAACTATTAGGATAACATCCAAGAAAGTATTGCCAAAGCGCTGGAGAGCGTTCACCCTGAAAAATTTTTTGGCGGCAAATCCGATCGCGCAGATGATTCCTTCATTATTACACATTTTTAGCGTCTTTATAACGTCGGTCGAATTTATTTTATAGATATTGGCGCGGGTTCATCGGGGATGCCCGCTGCCGTGGCATCGGCTGGCTGATCTAACTGGGTCGACGCGTCACACAAAAGTACGGCCAAAAACAAGGTACGCGCGGAAAGACGACATTAAAAATTTTTGACGCACACCGCCATCTTGCCACGCGCCGTTTTGGCGCGCAAACGCCGACGCTCAGCCGCGTGCGTTTAGCGGACAGCGCACGTAATTCCACAATAAATCCCATCGTTGTAAACTGAATGCGAAACGAAAACCGCATGGATTATATGCATTTAGGTATAAAATATGCGTACACGCAATTGGAATTTTAAATCCAAAACAATTTTATAAAGTTGTTTGCGCTAAAGGTACAAGTTTATCCCGTGTTCCGTTATACGTAAATCTACTAAAAATTACTTTTTAAAATACTGGAATATGCAGAAAATGAGTAAATCGAATTTGATTTCTGTACCGAACCTACAATCGCAGTTATTAGTGTTTGCCGTTTACTTCAAACATTATGTACTAACCATAAATTTTATATCAAATCCTGTTAGATGCATTATTTTAACGTCTACATACATAAGCTACATAAAACCTACACCTAAAAGCTTACACCTTTTTGATAGCTCCGATCTATTTTGGTTTACGACAAACCGATCGTAAACGAAACGCCCTCAATACCTAATTGTAAACCATCAAAAACAAAAGGAATCAATGAAAAACGCAATTGTGTTAATCACCAAAGATAATTTAATAATCACCAGAGAGCAAAGACAAACAAAACTCTATTTTACATTTGTCTTTTACTTTAGATATACATAGATTCAGTCGTTATACGACAAATTAAAGAAATTCTAACACATTTTTTCAAACCTAGTTATATTTTTTTTGCAGGTTTAATTTGTCTACCTATCGTATAAACAAAGATAGTGTAGTTGTTATGGTATATAGGGAGCATTGTATATTTATATCGCATTACCAACAAGTTGAAGACCAGTAGCAGCTGAACTGTTTGTGCAGAAATAGAAAATAGTTTCAAGAACTAAGGTTGCGGTCGTAGTGCGAGCGATTATACATTTGGTTCACTATTGGTGTGTTCAAAACATTTAAAAGTGGAATCTGGCTTTCCCAATCCTTTGAGAACATATCCCCAGATTTACGAAAAATATTTTTTCCGTTAGTTTATTTCAAATCATTATAGAAATTTTACTATTTGAGTAAAGACAAATAACATAAACATAAGCAATTTATATTTCAAATAACTTAATCTATAGTTTCAGACTTTTATTCCTGGTCTATTTACAAGATATCCGCCCCGCTGTAATTATGACTCCACCCCATGTGCACCGCGACCGACCTTCCAGCAAAGAGCTCCAGCAGCGAGTGGTTTCATTCAAACTTCCAATGCTAATGCAACATTCGATATTATTTCGACCATCGCTTCATCTCGTTTATATTTTTAAACGGTAAGGCGTAAAACGTGATTTGAATTTCTCAGTTATGCGGTATAAGGAATTTATATATTCAGAACTGCACTGCAATAAAATTCAAGTTTTCGAACCTTTTTAAATATGTCAACTCGTTAATCGGTACCTTCGTATATCCGGGTTATAAATAATAGCTGTTCCCGTGCGACTTAATTCGCATGAAACTATGAAAAATTTATTTTATTGTTTACATCTGTCAAATTATCATGTACAAATGTCAAAATGATATGACATGATGACAACTTTGCTTCCTTCATGGTGGCAGCAACTTATGGTCTCTTTCCCACATTAGGTTTTTTTATCCAAAAGATTTACCCCCCAAGTTTAATGGCGTAAAAATATAGCCTAAAACGTGATGTAAGTGTAGGGCGTTTTATTAGGAGTATTATTCAAAAATATGCCGTAATTGCTGACATCTTGAGCAACAAAGAAGTGTGTGTTTACACTTTATTATAATAGTATAGATAAATGCTATTTAAGTAACAGACAACAAACGTGTGAAAGGTCTTAAATGGCCGGTTTCCCAGCTTTCGTTAGTATTGCGATAAATTCATGAAATGCGTTTCCGAACTTGTGTCTTACTTTGTATATAGGTCAACCTAACACTAACGAATCGCTTGGTAATGATAAAATAAACGGAAACTTCAGAAACCCAGTATTAGACTGAATATTCTTTACTTTCACTGCAGAAAATAGTTACTGTCAAGTCATAGATAATTTAAATATGACGAAGCACAAATAAAATAATCTATTACAAAATTTCACGTACCCAACATTTCAATAACAAATACAAATTAGGTATCGCAAAGAGTAATAAAAAAAATAAAGTTAAAGGATATAGAATTAGGCCAAGACAATACGACAGATGCTTATCTAAACACTCTGTTAAAGCCAACGTCGTATTAAAAGGCATCAGGTTTATTAGAATTCCCACACTCGTAGTTAGGTACGTGCAAGCTTTCGCGCGGACAGCCGCATTCATCAGACATAAAGTCCCGAAGACATCCGGGAGCAAAGCTTCGGACATTATTCCTACAAGTTTGTTGGTATTCCAGCAATATATACACCGAGCTTGCATTTCCAACTTATATTAAGTAAGAAACAATGCAATTCAAGCGATGCTAGCTTAAACTAAACTTACATTAAGGTAGTTTAAAAATAATTTAACAAAATATCGTTATAGAAAAAGTTATTTGGCGTGAGAATTAATACCTTCAAAGGGCTGGCGTCAAGCAGACTTTAGTTCAGAGGGTGAAAACCAGGCCTTTAGTGATAAGCTTGAGGCCGCATCAGCTGAGCCTTCTCCTTTTGGCCAAGAATTTTTTTTATTTCAGTGATATGTTCTGTAAGTTGTGTTCTTTTTTATAATTTTTTTAGGTCTATAAATAATGTTTTATTTTATTTATAAAACTAAATGTGACGTCAGGGGTCGCATCGCCCATGGACATCTGCTTTACTTGAGGTAGCCGGCTTTTAAGAAACATGCTAACTTCTCCAAAGACGTATCATACCAATAAAAACTACCGAAGATAGGTAGGTGCGAAGTAGATTTTTTTAAGTGTACCAGATTTTTACCCAAGGTAAAAAAATCATCAATACACGTAAATGTATAATTCAATAACTTTCTCAAAGACTATTAAGTTAAAGTTTACACAATTAAATTTGCATAGAATAGTGTTGGACTATGAACAGTCGAAGTTTGTGATTCATAACTTCAGAGCAAGTCCGGCTAACCCGATAACTGACGAGCTAATATTTTGCTTGGCACTCGGTCAATCGGACCACTGAACTTCAAGGTTACCGCTAAACGTCTGCACATCCGTACAGTTAAATGAAACATCATGCTTTCAACTGGAAGAACGAGGAAGTAGATTTGTTTGGTTTTATATCAGACGAGATTTTTCGTTCTCTAGATTTGAAAAACAATAAATGAGGACATTTTAATTACCAACTAAAGTAATATTTACAGACTGAGCTGTATCATCTGGCCAAATAGTTGCAGTATTATACGTAAATCCAGATTTTCCTTTAAAAAAGTTTCTGTCAATGGGAGTCATATGTAGTCGATTTTCTCCAAATCGAGCTATCAGTTTGGAACATAGTCGCTAAGATCCGCGACCGTCAAACCAGTAAACACGGATCAAATCAAAAGCGCTTTAGCGATGCACTTATTTGATATTCCGTTTACACCGCGCAAGGTGAGCCGAGGCCGATGCACCGACGCACAATTATTTGCAAATACGCGTATAAAATTCTAATCACGCGCGACAACTTTTTTTTTTCTTTCTTCCACAATGGCCGAGGAACGCGAGCCTTTGACGTACAGTTGTATAATAAATGTTATGTTAATTTAGCTTGCATTGTAATTGCTTGTATTGTTTAAGGTGCGTCAGAATTACGCAAGAGTACCTCGCTGATCCTCTGAGGGTTCATCAACTTCTTGCCCTCTTTTCTTTGATTGATTTAAATCCTGAGAGCTTCGCTGGTGACGTAATCTTTATTTATAAAATAATAAACTTGTTATCTTTATTTAAGTGACGTGCGACGCACATCTGATGAGTTCTACGCCTACCCACAATAACGGTTCTGTCCATTGCTTTGAATTATATTCACCGGAGATGTCATGATACTTATGTAGCATTTATTATAAATGTTAGTAGTTTATAAACTATTATCAATAAAGGACCAGATATTAGTAGTTATTTCGTAAAGTGTTAAGAGTTTAGTCGTCTGCAACTTTAGACGCATTGCCGTAAAAGCGAGACTACGCTCTTTTCAGCACTACCTGGAGATCTCAAGATACATTTTTTTGGTATGACCTCTTGAATTTGAAGTTGTCCGATTTATTGTAGTGCTTACATTAACATGTAAACATCAGTCTTTACTTAAAGCAGCATATCTTTAAAGAATTCTAACTGTAACAATTTATCTAAGTTCAGTGGTCTGCATAAGTTAGATTCTTCCAATTCGAAGGTATTGTCTCTCGACTATCCTGATCTTTTGTACAATGCATGTAATTTAACGATGTGCAGCGTAGGCTCGGAGGCGGGGCGTGTCACACGCATTCAGTATTTGTATTGCCCGCCCAACTCTCCGCCTACAAATCATTGCGTATTAATGCAATTTATAGTTTTTTTCATCCAGCCAGTATTAACAAAGGTTTGTGATATGTAACCTCTCTACTTGTGAGTACATGGTTTTGAAAAATATGGGGGTTAGAACGACAATAGTGTCATAGTAAATGTAGTTGAAATTAAAAGGTGTAAGCTTAATCTGTATTAATAACAACAACTTAAGCACCAATAGCTTAACGGTTTAGGATACGGACTACCTATCTTGCGGTCGAGGGTTCAAATCCCGCTATTCGACGATTGTAAACCACCTATCCTAGCACACCTAGACCATAGTTGGTATGGTTAAAGGAAATAGTAGTAAATTAACAAAAATAGACTAGTATTAAAAAAAACGTGGACCTCTAAAGTATGGCAACCAAAAACTACTTTAATAATTATACTGTCTAAATAATACGTTACTAGAATGTTGTATCAAAATGTAACTATAACTTAAGCCTGGCCACAAATACTGCGTTATATACAATAAAATTTGATGTAATTCGATTTTTAAACAATAAGAATTTGCTATCAAAGTACCCTTACAGTTACAAAGAAATATAGACCCATGTCTATCCCAAATTTGTGTAAATTTGTCCGCGATTTTGTATAATCCGTAGTTACAACATTGACATCAGATTCACACGTACGAGTAAAGCGCGTTCAATTGAATCGGCTAATTAACATTATCGGTCCCGCGGCGACCGCGCTGCCCACGCCTACCGCCACCTAGCGTTCGTTACTATTTATATTCGAAATTTAAATCTGTATTTTTTATTTCTTTTTTATTTGTTCAATAGTTGCTATTCTGCCAGTGTTTTTGACGTTTGAAGTACGTACGCCTTTTAATATTAGTAACAATCTCATAACTTTAATATGCTTTAAGAAGAATCCTTTCTATTGGGACGTAATTTAAAAATAAACACTACAGCAGTTATTGCAAACGTGGCAACACTCGTGGCTTTAATGTTTATTAAGTTTTAACAATCAATGCTGGCAACACGGAGAGCACTCAACAGAATGTGGTAATATTAGAATTAACGAAGCAATCCGTGCGCTGCGGGGAAGCACCGTAATGAGGCAGCGGCCTTTTATGTAAGTGTTTCAGTCGATTATTAGCGACTATAAATATGAATATTTGTGACATAATGAAAATGGTTTGATATCGATTTGATAGAAGAAAATTTATGGCTAAATCAAGCGATAGAAAACGATACTAAATTTAAGGTCAATTGACGCTAAAATGTGGTATGCAGAATGATAAGATTAAAGCAATAGTTAAGAATAGCTGGCTGAGACACTAGTGAAAATTTGAAAGAGGTACTCGCTGAGGAAGAAAAAGATAGAGGCTCTTAAGTATTACAAAATATTAATTTAACACTATATACACTATTGATAATTAATATTTTAACGCTATTGTATTTATTTATTTGTAATACTAATCACTAACATATTCTTAATAATGAAAAGGGTTTAATTAACTAAATAGTAATTTGTAACCCCTACTTATTCCTTTTTAGGTCACGGGCGTAAAAGCTTTCTTGTCAACAAAAGCGCAAATGTGAAAGCAACAAAGTATCTTGCCGTTATTAATTTCCCGACACGTCTCAGACTTTTCTCATACGCTTTTCTTTTGACCCACATCACATAAAACTTTGACGAACTTTGATTTTCATATTGATTGAATAAGATAAAATATAGCTTAAAGCTATTTAGTAAAAACTTAGTAAGATTAAGTTTTCAATCAATACAATAAACTAGCTGTTCCCGTGCGGCTTCATTCGCATGAAATTGTTGAAAACATTGACAATCTTGCTTCCTCGATGTTGGCAGCAACTTATGGTTTTTTTCCCACATTACGGTTTTATCCAAAATGTTTAGCCCTAAGTTTAATGGCGTGAAAATATATAGCTTCGCTTTAAGACGTATATAAGTGTAGCGCTTTTTATTAAGAAAAAAAATGCTGTAATTGCTGACATCTATAAACAAAGAAGTTTGTCTTTACGCTTTATTTTAGTAGCATAGATTAAATTCGAAAATCTAACTAATTTGTTCAAAGAATAAGAGTCATTAGTTAAAGCTGTACAGGTTCATATAAAAAGTACTGAAAAAACCTTATAGGTTTAACTAAATCTTTGTTAATAAACAACTATAAAACCTAAGGAACAACGATCGTGTAGCATACAAGCAAACCCTAATTCCCGTAGTCCCGACACGTCGCACCTAATCCCACAAACCCGGCCCCGGAGGACCGAAATTGTCGAAAATTATTCACATGCGGTCTAACTCGGAAATCTCGCTAAGACGTCTACGTCTAGAACCTACGCGATGACGGTTAACGACAATTGTATGCAAATACATCCCGGTGTTGTCCCGGGATACGCCGGGATTACAACTACCAACATCACTAATCCCCGTATAACTTAGTCCCCTGTTGTCGCAAGCTTAAGTGTAAGATATTGGCTCCGTATGTTTGAATATTGACCTAATATATACACTGCTGAATATGGTATTGACTATCCTCTGACAATATTGGCTACAAATGATTTGCAAGCCATGACAACCCATAACAATGTTGTGTGTCGTGAAGATGTCGAAGGCATAACCGCAATAACAAATTTATGTTATTCATGTTTCATATTCGGATTACATAGAATAGATGTACAATAAAATGTGATATACCATTAAAGAGTCGGCTCCAAACGCACAATACATTCTAAATAACCGCTGATCATTAATTCATCGCATAAATCACACCCAGAGAAAACACTTGAAATGCTAGACCATTCGTAATGCACAATCGGAATACCAAATTACATAGAAAACATCCGAAAGAGCTTCGCTGTGTAAAATCGGATAAATCAAAACGAAATGGAATAAGAAAAAGAGACAAAAGTCACGTCTACGCTGAAGTACCGCGTTTTAATAGTCCGACGTCGTTAGGACGGCAAGAAGTAATTAAAATTTTGATAAAAGAATCACGAGAGCCCCCGCATAGTGGCTGAGTAGTCGACGTTAGTGCCGTAGTGGAATAGGTGTGAGTAAACATGCTGTAATGTAAAAAATAGTGCAACTGTTGAACTATAAACACGATAGTGTTTGGCAAGGCTGCGCGGCGCTCCCGATTACATGCGCCATCATTCCGCCGGTTCATTCAATATTTTTTTTTACCGAACGCTGTAATTTCTTGGCTCGAACGCATCCGTTTACATGCCAAACAATAAATTTATTAGTCGAACGGAGGAGTGGCAGCACGGGGCCCGCGTCACTCCTCGATACGTCATCGATTGCGTCGAATTTTTGACATTTTCGAAATCAAAATTTTGCGTACGCGCGATCGATTCGCACGCTTCGTAAATTATATAACGCACGCCTCGTCAAGGTGACTCGGCCGAAGCCACTACTGAATCTATTTTAGTTCGAATTTCATAAATATCCCGTGACAGCTCATCTCTCCTCTCCCGCGTCTTTTGCCGCCACGATCCGGCGGCCATCTTTGATGCGGGCTTGCGTAATTATCGGGGCGCTGGTGTCGCACAGAAATACCGAGCTGCGGCGTCCCGACTCGGCGTCCTTGCTAATTTTAAAGTCCTTTCAGAAAGTTTAGTGTTTATGAGGTAATAGAGGTGTGACGTAGCGCTGGCAGGTTGCCGGACGCGTACGGCGACGGCGAGCGGCGACCGGCGACCGCTCGAAGGCAAAAATCAGACAAGCGGCCGCGTGTCGAGTTATTTTAGTCGTGTCCCCGCAACGCACCTTCAGGGACGTGGCAGCAGGGAGCAGGGAATCTACTAGAATCGTGGAGTGAGGCGTGCGGGCGGCGCGGGCGGGCGGCCGATCGGAAAACTAATCGTATATTATCCGCGCGCGTGTCCGGCGGCAGATGCGCTAACCGAAATTGCAGGCCGGCGTGCTCGCCATCAATATCGCCGACCTAATTGAATATTATACAGCAATTTGTGTTGCCGAAAATCTGGCTGCGAATATGCGGTATCCATATATTGTCGGGTAACCGGTGTTAATGTTTCGTATGGCCACGACACGGCGCGATGCAGTGTTGCAGAACTAAATTTAGCCGAGCTCTGTTTTAGCTCGCAGCCTTACGTTTGCGCAACGTCGCCGCCGCTCGCACGCCGCTCCGCCCGCAGACGGCAAGTTCTATTATCGGAAAAATGGACCGATAGCCATTGGGAAATATTGTCATCTCGCGCTTGATGCTTTTTATATCTTTTGATCAAGAAAATATTCTTCTATACTCCTGAATGTTCCTTGCTTTTTCTTCTGTTATTTTCCGACAGGTCATATCTTCTTTTTAAAACCGCCGCTTTTTCTATTTATTTTCTTATTTTTTCACTTCAATTTTCAGTTGTTATACTTTACTTATACGTATAACGGTTAAATCAAAACGTTAGAAATTCTTCTATGAATCTTTAGAACAGTTGTTATAGATTAAATGCATTGCAGAGCAAACATCGCGACGGAAATCCTTTGTAAATTAATTCTTGCACAGCGCGAACGTGATAAATTCTCTTAACAAAATACATTTTGGCCATCGGCCACGTATCATTATTAAAATCAGCGTACGACCCTTGTCCATTATTTTCACCCTCAAGCGTTTAATGGTCTCGTATCGTAACACATTTTACAAATTAACAAGCAAATGGTCAATATCTCTACTGATATAACACTTTAAAGGTTTGTAGTTTGTTCTAAATCAAAAGTTATTGAATCGATCAACATTCCTTGTATTACCGAAATGTACGTGAAATTATGCTATAGAGATCAGGGACTAGTTGTTGCTTCTGGTTTCATCCATGCGAAATTAAAAAATAATAAAAGGTAGAGCCTATGTTACTTAATGATAAGGTAGCTTTTTAATGTTGAAAGATTTTTTAAAATCGATCCAATAATTTTTGTGTTATTCCAATACATACAAAAATATAATTCTTTCCCTTAATTTAGTGTTAGTAATTTATCGCAAATGTATTTGTTTTTTTACCAGTTTTTAAAGAAAACGTAAAAAAACAGATGAAGCGTAAAAAATTAACTCTGTCTACCCTGTAGGCAAACTAATAATAATGACTAAACGGTTATATTTATTTCCCTATAACAAATAACACATGTTATAAACCTATTAAGTAGATATAAAGGTAATATTTTATTTCTGTTTAGATGTATTTAATACCGCGGCCATAACATTGCATTAAAAACGACTACTGCATTGCGTTTAGTTTTCAATACAAATGTAATGTATTACTTTTATTACAATATTTAAACTGGCTTTATGACAATAAATACGAACATAAAATAAATAATATTAGAGACTGCAGTTTATTTATCTAATTATTATAATAGAGGGTTAACCTAACACTGAGGTTGCTAAAGTTTTTTTTTAAAATCTTGTTCATCACTTGGAAATATCCTCAATTATCCTCTACTGCTATGTCCGTAATATACGGATTACACATTTTATTTCCTACCCTCATACCTACTGTGACCCTAGCAGGTCCACTTGGACCTCTCTGGTTGGTCTCATAAACTTGCCCTTATCCCTTACGGAGTGTCGGCACAGTATGTGCTCTTCCATACATTTTATGAGTCATATCTGAATCCACTTCCTCCTTATGCATATACTCTGTCACACAATCCATACATACTTTCTTCGGTCTTCCCCTACATTTGTAGCCACATCAATCTTAACACTTTCTGGTTTATCCCCATCGTCTGGGTGGTTTAAGAGTATTAACATACTGGAGATGTTAGGTTTTAAAATCTTCATTTGATCCATGATAGATTTTTAACACTCTCCTGTAGATGTTAAAGAACGATGTTAAGGGCCTGTCCCACCACTGACTGATAGAGGCTCAGATATCTTAAAAATTACGTCGGATAAGGGAACAAAATCCGATATTTCCGTCACATATTTTACCCGCACGTTGGTAAGACAGACCTCCTAAGAAACTTTAAAGGACTTGACTGTAAACGACTTTGTTTGGAACCTTACTAAGGCAACTCTAAAACTAAGAGCGAGCTATATATATCAAAAGTGACTGTATATTGTTTAATTTGAATAGAAGTTGCGCGTATACGTCGCATACTATTGTTTTACTTCCTGAATCACGAAAGCGCATCGTGAATACACAACTGCATTCGTACAGATGACTCAATAAATACTAGATACGTTAAAAATAGACATTTAACACATGATTGGATGTCACCTCTATATTATAGAGAAATTAATGACGTATACGATTTATTAATTTTACTTCTACTAATATTATAAATGCGAAAGTTTAGATGGATGTTAGAGTTTGTAGCCTAAACGGCTGATCGCATCTTGATGAAATTTGGTATAGATGTAGAGGATAGTCTGAAAGAACACATAATCTTCTCACTTTTGTTTTTTTTTTAATTTCACGCGAACGGAATTGTGGGCCAAAGCAAGTTTTGAAATAATTTTATTCCTTCTTTTATTTATTAGCTGTTGCTCGTGATTTTGTCCGCGTGAAAGTTAACAATATAGCCTATATATCTCAGATAAATTACCTTTCTAACTATGTAGTTTTTGAGCTATTTCAATGCATACAAATTTTCTTCTTTATAATATTAGTGTAGATTTTAAAACGTTGTTTTCTAATCCTGTTATTCCGAGTTACGGAGCATATTTTTCAACGGCGCTTCCTAAAGATTATGGAGTCGTAGTCATTTCTTAATTAAGAACAGAACAAATCTTATAAACCATTATTGATTACATCCATGTTACCGTCTAATTGTGATTATCGTCAGTTTACATTCGGACTAGGTATTTTTTTAACTATCGGTGATACGTTCAAAGAACAATTTGACGGAAAACAACACAAAAAATAGTTAAAAAACTTTAATTGTCTTCATCAGTTTTTTAACACCTGAGTTAGACAACGATTCTTAGTTACTTTTTAGTTTGTTTTTATAAGTTAGTGAGATTTTAAAATTGTCCAAATTCTTACTTTGACGGTGGCATAAGAGAGAACCGAAATGGACACACGCAGAGGCATCCGGAAACGTCTAAAAATATATTTTCTAAAAAGGGAACCAAAGCGAAAAAGTCAGAAGGTATGTCCCGTCCCGGACGACACAATGGATACCCGTATAGCTAAATATATTTGTTCTATCTTACCAATATTATAAATGCGAAAGTTTTGATGGACGGAGTTAGTTAGAGTTTTTTTTTTTATAACATAAGGTGGCAAACGAGCAAACGGCCACCTGAAACCGTCAAAATGGCGAAGCGACCGCTGCCCATAGACATCCGCAATTGCAGATGCGTTGCCTACCTTTATACGACGGAGGAGGAGACGCACATAAAGAGGATATTTCCCCTTCCTATGCATCTCCTCCACCGTCAAATCCACTTCCCCTTCCCAACCTCTCCTTATAAGAAAAGGGTGGTAAAGAGAAAGGGACTTAAATTATGCCTCCGGCACTACACTCATCAGACGAAACACGGAATTGCTTCCATTTCACGCCTATCTTCTGTGTGGTCGTGGTATTACACCGGGCGTGCCGGCCCATTCGTGCTAAGATGTTAAACCGGGCACTACCACTGTCAAGTTTGTAGCATGAACTAATTAAGGAATCTCGATGAATTTCGACATAAATATAGAGGATAGTCTATTAGAACCCATAGGTTACTTTATGCTTTTTTTACCGCCGACAATGTCGCGGTCGACAGCTACAGTAAAAACATACAGACGAATTGAGTAACTCCTTCTTTTCTGAAGTCGGTCAAATATTACTTTTTTAACAGTTTTAAATATTTGACAAATGTGATCAATAGTGGATATTATTCTTTCTTTGTAAGTTGACTTTTATAATTAATTTTAGAATAACAGATAAAATAAATCCAGAAAAGTTAGTTTCAAACGTTAGCAAAAAAGCTCTGCAATGGTTGAACATTGTAACTCGCGAAAATTATTCATTAAATGCGAATCACAAACAAATAAAGAGAATGAAAACAGTTACCTTTATGAATAAAATCTGATCAGAGTACATATTTAAAGATTATGTTAATATCAACCTAAAACTGTAAACTGAGTTTTAGATTGAGGTAAAGTGAACAGAACACTTAAGAATGCACGAATATTCAACTTAATGTTATTTATGAGGAAATAAAGTCCTCTCACAACAGTTACGGTACCCCAAAAATACAGTTAGACATTGTTTAGTTAAATACGATTAATGTCGCTAATAAGTCTACGTAGTCGTCATCGTCATTATTATATCTGCCTTATCCTACTCCCGTAGCTAGGTTTTTGTCCTCCAAATAACTCTATCATACGTCATCTCTGTCACTCCCTTCTTGATCATGTCACCTTCACGCAATCCATATCTTTCTAGGTCTACCTCTACCGGTGTACCCCTCCACATTCATAACTAACGTCAGTCTTGTTACATGCGATTCATCCCTTATCATAACATGCCCATACCACTCTAACCTTTGACTCTTTATTTCTCAACCACTTACGCTACTCTCAAAATTCTATAGTCTACGTAGTTATATTTTACCATAAGTATGTGTCACTATACTTTCGGTATTAGTACTGTTAAGAAATCGGTATCATGCCAGAGTAGTGGCACAACACTAGTTCATTGGCATACACGTCCCATCTCTATGACATCTGTCAATGTCAATCAGGATTAAGGGTAGGCGCTATTTTTGCGGGAATCAGTAGACTGAGTTGATTCACGTTGTTACAATTATGTTATTATCTAAAAGTACTTATTTATTATTCAAAATGACCTTTCCAAATACTACGCAATAATGTATTCGTAATCAAAATTACAAAGTTGTGGTTAACCGTTAAAAATAAATTTCAAATTCAACATTTTCTAAATTCCTTAAGATTAATAAAAGTACTAAAAACAGAAGTTAATACTAACATTTTATATCAGTTCTACCAATATTCTTTAACAAAGCATTTTATGAAACTAACCATTGTTAAGTTCAAACTCCGCTATTCGATATCTGAAACTTGGACGTCGACGACACGCTGAGATAAACCTTGCGGCAGAAAAAGCAATTAGATAAAGGTAAAATATATTTTTATCTGTATTAAAAATATTACAGAATTATACTTTCAATCATGTTTAAATATCTCTCATTATCTTTATAATAGACAAATAAATGTGTTCAAATAACAAAAATAAATCCACTTATGGTTTTTGACTAAAATATCGAACTAGGATTGTCTAGCGTAGAGCCCGCTTTAACATCTTCGTACTGATGGTCCGACTTGGTGCAATACCACGGCCACATAGAAGACAGAAGTAGAATCAATTCCGCGTTTTCGTCTAATGTGGCAAGGACCTAATTTTAATTCTATTCCCACTCTTCTCTTATAACGAAGAAATGAGAAAGAAAAGAGGATGTGATGATGGAGGAGACGCTTAGGAAATTAAAATGTCTTTTTCTAGTGCATTTCCTCTGTAGATTAAGGGTACGCAACGCATCTACAATTGCAGATTTCTATGTGTAGCGTTCGCTTGGCATTTTCAGCGAATTCAGATGGCCAGTCTCTCGTTTGTCATCTACTAAAAAAGTAAAAACTTTACAGAAATAGCAAATAGCAATGTTTAGTAATTTACAAATTACAAATGTCTCAGACGGGTATTCGCAATTGTTTTTTATGTCAAGGGCGTGAAATCTTTCTTTTTTTATATCTGTCCTGGTATTTAGAACAAAAGTTTTAATTTTCAAAGTAACGTAGGTGTTAGATTAATTGTTCTTGTCATTTTAACATTGACAATGGTGTGTGTCAAGGTTAGAGCAGGACAGTGGGTGACATTTGGCAGACTTTGCCGGTTTACACGCGTTGCCAATTCACTGTTCTACGTGAGCTTTGTACAAGCTTTTACCGTTACTGCTGAACAACAGAGACATATTGCTATCTTTGTTCATATCAAAGAAAATGACGGGGAAGAGAATATTTCCTGTACAGATATTTCGTTAAAGTAAAATGAATTACTGCTGACAGAATTAATCAATAATCTTTTTTAGAAAAGGACTATTTAGTATAGTTTTTTTTTAATCAAAAGGTGGCAAACGAGCAAGTTGCCACCTAAATTCGACGAAACAGTGAAGCGACCACTGCCCATAGACATCCGCAATTGCAGATGCGTTGTCTGCCCATTATCGACGGAGGCGCGAACGCATTGAAAGAGCATATTTCTTCTTTCTTTGCGTCACGTTCTCTACCAAATCCACTCTTCCCTCGCACACTCTCCTTATGAGAATAAAGTGAGGAAAATTGACTAAAATCAGGCCTCCTGCACGCACACTTATTACTAGTTTAATAGTTTTTTTTTAATTTTTTAAATGAACAAGTAGGTTTAGAATTTTAAAGAAACGTAGTCTTGTAACATTTTAAAAATATCACAGTTGACAAAACACATACGTATATTTTCACACTCAACACATCAGTCGACAGCGGGTTAGCCCTTTGCTCTCGCTTCACCGAATTAGCAATGTAATCAAAAAACATACTAGCTGTTCCCATGCGACTTCATGCGCATAAAATTGTAAAATTTCATTTAATTGTGCACATTTGTCAAATTATCAATTGCAAATGTCAAAATGATATGACATGATGACAACCTTGCTTCCTTGATGTTGGCAGCAACTTATGGTCTCTTTCCCACATTAAGGTTTTTATGCAAAATATTTAGCCGCTAAGTTAAATGGCGTGAAAATCTATAGATTAAAGCTTGACGTAAGTGTAGGGCTTTTTATTAAAGAAAGAATTATTCAAAAATATGGTGTAATTACTGACATGTTAGGCAACAAAGAAGTGTCTGTTTACGCTTTATTATAATAGTATAGATAGATATAAATTAATAAGGTTTCCGTATAACAAGATATTTTATTTTTGACCTTGAAATTTTCTTTACAATAAAAGTCAGTATTCATTGCTGTTTGGGTAATTATTGTAAAAGAATCGCTTAAAACATCTGCGTTACTTTATAATTTACTGTATTTTGTCTTCGCTTCCAGATTTAAAACAAACTTAGTAAATTGTCTATGCGCTTTTCAGATCTTTGCCAAATAAATTTCTTTGCCGTTTTTAAAGTTTCCTGGTAACAAAACCCATCAATTTAAACGTTTGCATTTATAATGTAGTAGTAAATAGTAATTATATCTTTTAATATTGTACGGTTCCATCTTGTATAATAAATTAAAACTCTCTATGACTATCCTTTTGCCAGCTAAAATTATATAAGCAAACATAAAACTAACATAACAAAAGAAACAAAAACATAAGTTCACAATAGGAAACTGTAGTTATAAAAAGCATTAGGCTTAACGTTAAGTAACGCGTTAACTTAACCGTAACTTAGCGTAGCGCGAGGACAGAGCTGCCAAGTTGTGGCCCTGCCAACTTAACTGTCAACGACCCGTCACTTACCCACTGACCTTGGCGACCTTTTCCTTGAAAAGGTACTATATCCTGTTGCAACTTGAACTAAACTTGATTATTTGTAACAAATAGCAAGCTTACAAACTCGTAGAACAGTCGTAGCTTTATACAATCAATAATAACAAAATGCAAAAGAAATAAAATCCTTTGAAAAAGAACACTCCCACTAAGAGCGGGCGCAAACCTTGGACTAAACCATCGCACAACTATTGTGCGATTGTTGATTATCGATTGTTTCGCAGCCAATTCAACTGTTTAGTTACACAACTAAAAATCTTGTAGTGTGTGCACCTCCATATAAGCTCCTAGGAATCAAAGCGAGACAAAACAGTTATGCGATAGGTTAGTCTTAAGATTTAATGCTGCTTTTGAGTATTCACTGATTGTTAGTATAATTAACTTTGTAAATTCGTCTTAAAATTTTGTAATAAAAACATGTCTGCAAAATGGCTAAACACGTAACATATAAAAAAATAAAACTAAAGATTGAGCAAAAGGAAAACGTTCATATCACGCATCTATGAATCTCGTAAACCTCATTGTATTCCTTCATCCCCTTACATCCCCTATAACTTATTGTGCTCTATTAGTTATGTATTGAGGGTAAGTACACAATTGTTTCTATACATTTCTTCGTAACAAATGAAGGCGTTTATAAACGTTTTGTACTAATTAATACACGAGTAATAACACCAATAAAATGGTCACTAAGTAGGGTAGAAATGTACACTTACAGACTGTCCAATTAAACAATATAAACAAAAAAAAAAACTTATACTGGTTTAATTGTTCATGAAGTTTGCTTAAAATTTGCTTGAAGTGATTTTTAATTTCAAAGAATATGAAGTATTTTATCTATCTTCGTTTAAATTTAACACGTGCTTGTAACGGAAGCGAGTAGAATACGGAAAGGATCCTACGACGTAGAGCGCAATAAAACTTAATTTTATATCCTTGCAGTAATCTTGCTGCGGCTCCACTCCGCGTTACGAAGTTAACTACCTTTCTTCTCACATACATTTCATACATGTGATTTCTCCCAAATCACATCACAATTTCAAAAGTAGACAGTTTTAAAATATATATTCTCTCTAATTGTATATGCGATAAGAGATATACATAACAGGCTTATGCAGTTAACATAACTTAAGTCTTTCCTTGGCGATGATTTAAAAATATAAACTCACTAGCTGTTTCCGTGCGACTTCATCCGCATGAAATTATGAAAAATTCACTTTATTGTTTACATTTGTCAAATTATCAATTACAAATGTCAAAATGACTTGACATGATGACAACCTTGCTTCCTTGATGTTGGCAGCAACTTATGATCTCTTTCTCACATTAGGGTTTTTATCCAAAATATTTACCCCCTAAGTTTAATGGCGTGAAAATATAGCCTAAAACGTGACGCAAGTGTAGGGCTTTTTATTAAAAGTATTATTATTCAAAAACATGCTGTAATTGCTGACATCTTAGGCAACAAAGAAGTTTGTGTTTACGCTTTATTATAATAGTATAGATTATAGATGAATTACATTTAATTTGTACCAAACTATTTAATACAAGTGGTAAAATACACATTAGAAGTATGTAAAATTTACTAATCTTTATTTTTAATATGTTTTCTACAAAACAAAGAATATTTGCATTCACAGACTAGCAACTCATATTCTTTTCTAAAATGCGTTACGATATAACGCATAACGCTTGTTGGAGATTCTCAACGGGCGGTATCTTCTAGAGCTTGCTAGTGCGGGGTGTTCCTAACACATCACTTGGACCACTGCCCAACATTCGGTAATAAACAAATAGTTTTCTACAAGGAAATATTTTAGAAAGATGCATCAAGGAAAAATGTGCCGTTTATCATTTGAAATTGTCGTCGCCGCTATTAAGATGATTGTTTCAAAATATAAGGAATATTTTTTAACTGGATTACGAAAAGAGGTCGTCAATTTGATTATTGCACATATGAAGTCCAGTTATAAAATGCGTATAATCTTATTTTTCAATAATTGTTCATAAAAAGTCACGGAAAACATTTTATCTTGCCACTCTCTTATTATTTCAATGTGGAAAGTAGCAGGATTTTGAAAAATATACTCTTCAACACGTAATTAATCTTTTTTATTTTCCTATTCTGATTTCATTGCGCTCATTTATGGCCAGTTCCATATATCGTGAAAGTATCTGATATCTATAAAAGCTTTCACCCTTAAGTTATGCTATCAAGCTTCAGTAAACTCTTTGCTACACCTCTACAATTGCGTCTGTATTAAAAACAACATCATTATGAAATGCTGAACTAAACTTGAAACATCCTCTTTATCCTCATCCTCTTTATGTGCGTCTCCTCCGTCGATTTATAGTAGGCAACGCATCTGCAATTGCGGATGTCTATGGGCTGTGGTCCCTTCGCCATTCTGGCGGATTCAGGTCGCCGTTTTGTGTCCTTATACTATAAAAAAAAACTAGTATCTTACATTTTACACAAATTTACAGTATATCGAATTGGCGTGATTGTTATTTGACTTAAAATATAATAATTTCATAGTAGCTCTTTGGACAATTTTCCTTTCAGACACCACTTTGGTAGATAACTAATACTTCTCAAAAAAGCACAATATCACGAAATCGTTATAAATTACATTTTCTAATTATCAATTTAATTATAAGGATCGTATCCCGAAACTATAGATCTCGCGTACGAAACGCTAAACTGGACTGCAGTCATCGACATTTGCAATTTATAACGCCCGCCCCGCACTACAATTACGCCTGTCCCTCTACATAAATTTCCTACCCGCACTCGACTCTACGACCGCCTTTCTCGTATTTATCGGCTCGCCGGTTCACTTTTTATTATTTTTAGTGGTGCTCTGAGGAAAGCAGAACTACACTACACCCTCCCCCATATTCACTTAGTTTATTTGTCGCCAGATTTGTTCAGTTTCCGTACATATTTTCTTATGTAAATTATATTTAGTATTAATAAATCAACAACTCAAAAATATAACTAACAAAAAAAACAATAGTAAGTTTCCTATGTGTTCTTCCAGACTACCCTCTCCATCTATACCAAATTTCGTCGAAATCCGTGCAGCCTACAGGCTGCAAACTCTTACAAACATCCATCCATCCATCTAAACTTTCGCATTTATAATATTAGTATGAAGTATGATTACTTACTTATGTAAGTTTGGAAAACAAATTCACGTAATGCGTAAAACGGACTAAAAACGTTTTAATAATTATAATCATTTTATTATGTGTATTCTAAATACATTTCTCGTGTCTTTTAGATATTAGAATGTGTTATACTTTACATTGTTTAATTATTTTTTTCAATAAGATTAGGTAAATTTCAACACTAACTTCCTTTGCAGTCCAAAACTTTTTCACAATCCATGATGTAACCTTCGCAATAAACCAATCTCGAAGTACCGCATTACGGTAGACACAAACTAGCACAAATATTACATTCATCCACACGGAATTTAAACAGTTCGCTAATAAAAAGCTTGGACAGTCGACATCAAACCATTCAACGTATAGCTATATTTATAAAAAAAATTGTATTTTTATTAAAATCAATAACAAACTATAGCTTCATTTATTTATTGTTTTTCTTTTCGTTTCACATGGCTCAGGATAGTGTATATCTCAAACTAATAGATAGAAGAGACTGAAAAGTACAGCATATTGGAATTTAAAAACAAATGACTCATGTTCTATATTTTTGAATTGCAATTCGAAATTGTAGTCTAATCAAAAAATAACCAAACCATGGTCATGTAATTGATACACTAAAAAAACTGTAACTCGATTACCCATTTCCCAGCTGTTATCGAAATCTTCGACTAAAAATCCCGTTATCCAAAGCCAATCAGCTAATGGACATTGCTTTACCTTCTCGTTCAGTAAAATTAAAAAAAAAACGTGTAGTTTTAAAAAATAAACAGGAAACACATTTACGTGCAATACATTCTTGCTTTGGGGGCAGTGCATTCAGGATTCATGCACATTTACCAAAATAAATATTAGAAAATCATAACCAGATACGAATGCATTTTATTCAAAATTCCATTACATTAAAACCTTTTTAGGCGGACAAAAAAATGTATTCAACTAATGCTTTCGTATTACTGGCCGTTCAACATTTAGATTTTAAAAATAAATACAATAAGATAGCATTACGTGAAACATAATGTGAATTGGCTCTGATTAAAAAAAACGAATTTCAAATATTACATTCGAAAAGCAATTGTTAAAACAAATTCTTTGTTACCTTTTTGTGGTTTTTGCCATAACTTTATATTCCACGCAATAAAACAACAATAATACTAATTTACATTTAGATACGAGGGTATTATCAACATTAACAGTTAGTGAAAAAACATCCAAACACCGAAAGTGGCAAGAAAAAGGGTGAAGGTAGAAAGATAAAATAAAATAACACGAGGGGACAGAAAACATCGAATAGGTATATTTTTTAGAACATCGATGCGGTCACCCGCGCTCACCGCCCTGGTATTTTGGGAACCTTTCGAATGGTACTTTTCTTTTTTTAAATGACACTCAAATCTTATTCAATTTCCTTTAAAAAATTTAAAAAATCTGGTTTATGTGCACTATTTTTAACGGATTTTCATAATCATCGACGATCGCGTTTTTAATTTAAATTTTAATTTTTTTCTTGAGAACTCTTAAAATGGTAGCGATAATAAACTTTTTTGTTTTTCATTTTTATGGCTTTATAGAATTAAGGTTGCATCTTAATCTTGAATGCATTTGAATTATTTTTACGCATTTAATTTTATTTTAAAAGATTATTTAACAAAGGTATTCCAAATTTAAATATTTGACGTTTGAAATTTTAAAATTAGAATCAATTTGAAGGCACCAATGACTGGAGTGCTGAATAGCTTGAAACGCAAAGCTTCAGCTGAGCGGAAATGCTTCAAGCCTGTTCCGGCCAGTATTCAATTAGGTTTGTTCTTCAGATGTGCTTTCGTTGCGTTACGATACAACGACTTGATTTCACTCGATTAGACTTGGCAACAGATAGAGTCGATTCAGGATTTTGTTGTTTCAGATGAATTCTTGATTTGATAGTACTAATGTTATATTTTTTTAATAGACGGCTTTGATTCTTTTGTTCATATTTTATTAAACCCTTACAGGATCAAAAGATGGCTGAGGCATTTTTTTTTTTAATTTGATTTTGACGCAATAAAGTTTGACGGTTTGTTTTTCTAATCGTTCAGAAATACATTTGCCGCCTTAGACATACGTTTTATTTTTTAAAGTAAATATCGATGCAATAATAATTCAATAATCGATAACAAATTTTGTAGAAGGGAAAAATATTTCCCTTGAGCGTAAAAGGTTTAACATAGGAATTTAGTCTTTAAATTTAATGATTGTTTTTTTTAGGTTCGAATTTTTTAAAAAACTTTATAAAAAGTATGTACCATGATCTTGTCAAAGCAAGTTGTTATTACATGTTTCAATATGTAAAGACAAAATTAAGTTAACAATTGTTATTAAATTCTCGTCATATGAATGTTTTCGAGTCTTTTCCCAAATGACATAAAACAGATACATTAAAAACTAACTGCGAAAGCCGTAAAAGTCTAACTAAATTAGTTTTGTAGACGAAATGACTGGAGCTAACTGGATGAGAGCAAAACTTATTACAATAAATCCAATGATATTGTACATTTTGTGACACTTTTAAAAGACAAATGAAGGGAGCAGAAAACTAATGTTAGGTGTGACCTTT
Source organism: Papilio polytes (assembly GCF_000836215.1). Taxonomy (NCBI): domain Eukaryota; kingdom Metazoa; phylum Arthropoda; class Insecta; order Lepidoptera; family Papilionidae; genus Papilio; species Papilio polytes. Next base: position 537,003 of record NW_013525035.1, on the reverse strand, counting down.
GCTGTTATCGGTCTATATATATATATATATATATATCGGTCTTTTAAAAAAATGAGTGGAATAAAACTAAGCTTTATATCATTGATAGGATATGCAGAGATGAAAAATTTGTTTAAACATGAAATGCAATAATTCAGAAGAAAATTACTTCGTACTGTCTTTACTTTAAAAATTACAGAAGACAAAAGCTTCTCAGTTTAGGATATCGTTCATCACACGTAGTGTAAATACTTCTTTCGATTAATCGATGTCTTTTAATCGATTAACTTTGTTACGTTATTTGGTACAGTTATGACCATTGTGCAGACTATTCCCAAATTACGAAATGAATTTTCGCAAATAGATATCGGCACTCGTAGTCTGGGATTCGATGCGCCATTTCTGGATTTAAAAATTGTTAGTAGCCATACTCTCCTGTAATATCAGGACAAGAATGAAGTGGTAATGACAAATTCAAAAATCGATTAATTTTTGGGATTACAGTTTTTGATGTGAAAATACGATAACCATAATACGTAGATCTCAATCTCTAAAACTGATAAAAAATAAACCAATTACGATAAATTTACTTAAAATAATATAGCCATTAAATAATCGACATTTAAAAAGTTATAAAAGAAAATAAGTGTTTCGAAATGGGTAAAAGATTTTTACAAGGATATTTGTTGAATAATATTAAATATTTGAACCGTATAATAGTTTAAATGGAGTAATGCAATAAGTCATTAAACAGAAGTGGGGTTTATCGTCTAGAAAGGCATAAAAAGGCACCTAATGTCTCTATTCAACTGCAGATAGTCGGAATGGGCGGCGTTACTCTATGCCGTATTTCGCCTGCACTACCCTTCGCATCTTCGCTTCCCAAACCATATCGATTTACTATCTACTTAATACGTTACGTTGTTTCTTTTTAATCTTTCGATTCAATTACTCTTTTCAATTGGAACATAGATTATAAAACTATTACATAGATTATAAATAATTTTCATTACAGAGTATATTAGATTATGAAATAAAAAGTAGTTTAGTAAAGATATTAACTAATATAGTTAATTCAAATAGATGTATTAAATTATATTCCAATACAAATATTATTATGAACTGTAAAATCTTAATTAAAATTATTAGAGTATTGGTAAAATTGAAATTCGATGTTATATAATTTAAAAAATGTCTCCAAAATTATAAAATAATAATAATAGATATATTTCTGTGCTATATTAAATCGTTAATTAAATAAGAAAATTAATCTGAAAGTCTTAATTAACGTTTGAAATTCAAATTTAGAATACGTCTTAAGAAAAATAAACAGCTACGAGAGATGCAATTTTAGATCAGTTTTGGTCGCAAAGGTCAATTGGTCATTTATTTGTCTTTTATTTTGGTGAAAGCAATATCAGTGAGTGAGTAATGAAATTGCCTGTATTTTCAGCTTGACTTTGACAAGATCAATTCGGTTTATACAATCTGTGCCGCAGCCGTCACCGAGCTGCTCTGTTCGCGAACTTCTCAAACTTTATCGATCTGTTTACAAACTTTTGCAACGAACAACATTTACCATTTCCACTGATTTAATACGATACTATTACAATTATATTTTTTATTAAAACCTTTTTACTGATAAACCTCGCATTTAATACTGGCACATACAGCCACGTGCTTTTTTTATGAAATTTTGTTTTTTTACAGTACCTTTGGACAGCGACAAAGTTCCCGACCAGCCTACCACATCAGACATCACGTGCGATCCACATCGATCGTACGGCAAAATCGGTACGTCCCGAAAATACCCGGGCGGCGACGCGGCGTAGGCAAGCGACATTAGCCCACAACATCTGTTAATATCATCATTGTTAATTACATATGGGTTTGTTGTTAATATATTGTAGCCACCTGTCCCGAGGAGGGCGCTTGCAGGTACGTCGCTACGTCGTCCACCATGCAGGCTCGCGGGAGTTCGGGGAGGAACATAATACGCTAGAGGGCGCGCATATCGCGTGCGGGCTGCGCGGCGCCCCGCGTCCGACTGTCGCGAGCTCGGCGCCCTCGCCCCGCGCGCCCCTGCCGCGCCGCGCTGCGTCGCCCTCCCCGCGCCCTCCGCGCGTACCACCGCGCGCGCAGGGCTGTGCTATACGAGCTTTTCCGACTTTTTCATGTTTCGCATTTTGAAAGACGTAGAATTAAGACGCGTTCACACTGCGCTATTGATAACATAGTCACAAATTCTACGCAAATTATTCGTTAAATACTGGCATAGTACAACTAAATAATCGTAATGCTTCTAAAAAGTCATATCTTTCATTGAATGTTGACAAAAACACTACTAATTCTATGATGTTTTTCTTCTTTTGATTCTTTATTCAATGCGGTTTACTTCATTTCATTTAAAAGAGATTCTACATCATTTTAATCTGCAAATATTAAAATATTATTAAGTATATCAACAACTTAAACAAGTATATTAATATGTAAGTAATTTATGATATCTAGTTTCCTACTAAACAATAATTTATAAAAATTAAATCAAAAGCCGTTTAATGCACGTGTATTAGAAGCGTTCGCAATAAACGTCGCAAGTTTTCCGCATCGCCAGCCCTCGGCGCGTCCGTCGTAATGCATTCGCTCGCAGCGTCTCGGCGCCGCTCGGACCCGATCGGTACGCGCTCGGTCCGCCTCGGGAAGCTCTTTCAAATTCAGAACACAGACATGACAACTGCACTCACGTTCCAAATTCGACCAAAAGTTTAGAGTTGTAAGATTGAAATTAAATAATCAAGCAAAAGTCACATTTTGATAGTTGAAAAGTAATTGAATTTCAACTTTATTCCACAAGTATTAAAGAGAAAATTGAATTGCTTTAAAAAAATTCGAGTGTCGTATTCGAATTTTGAAATATCCTAATTTATCTAACATTGTAGCAAGCGAATATGAACTTTCAGTCCATCTGTTATTGCTTAATATTGCTTGCATTTGTTTTTCAGCTGACGCGTACGTAAATGTCACGGAAGTTTGCTTATGTGGAGCCGCGTGCGTGTGTGAGTTAAAAACACATCTTGGGCGGACCGTAGCATAGTTTAGGCGGATTTCTTTTTTCTTGTTCCCTTTGACCTATCTTTTTAGGGTTCAACTTTAGCGGTTTTTTTATTATTAAACAACAAATCGGTAGAGTATTAAAATGTCCTTGATTTTGGTTAATATTCGTGGTAAGTGTAAAAGTTTTATTTTTTACTAGCCTTCGTCTGCGACTCCGTTCGCGTTGGATTAAAAAAAAAACGAATATGATTAGCCTATGTGGTCTTCCAGACTATCTAAATGTATGCCAAATTTCAGCAGTTTAGGCTACAAGCTGTACCAAAACATCATCCAACCATCTAAACTTTCGCATTTATAATATTAGTAAGATGAGAAATGTGGAAATCTAAGGGTCAACAATAAAAAAAAACTGCTATTTTTCTACATACTTAAAGTATAAATATAAAAAAATAGCTTTCTTCTACAAAATACTAAAAAAATCTACAAGACTTGTAATTTTAAACATACAGGATGTTTGTAAAACTTGATCCTATTCTTCAGGGTGTTATTATCGTAGTTAACTTCACAGTGACGTCATTACCATCACAAACCCTGAAGGATTAAGCATGGTGGGTCGCGGGCGCAATACGGCGCGCCTGATAATTTATTAGCGAGTGATTACTGCTGGGGAGGCTGTGCCGCGACTTGTACACTACACAGAGTAGCTATAAAGAGACGTGTTTTATTTAATTTTAAATCGATTTTTTTTAGTATTGATCTATTTAAATTATAAAGTTACCTAGTTATTAGGAGATACTCTGCATCTTTGTGTTTTATAACTGAGAAAATAATTTTTGTACCAATCATTGCATTTAAATGTGTATCCAGTCATTAATAACACTTAGTATTACTTTTTAGTTGTAATATTTTTAGAATTGTAGCTACGCATTTTTTAACAAAAGCATAAAATTATGTGAAGAGTAAAATATTTGATTATACATTGAAATGTCTGACAGTCGCGTAGTCTGTACACAATCAGAGAGTAGTAAATCTAATATAGCACAAACTGGGAGTCTCAGAACCCAGTCGTATATTATATTAGGCTACGACCAGAGCTTAAATAATTCACGTTGTTCTGTGCACTCAACTTAACTGCGCATTTGATCTGCACTTAATATTTACTTGCAGTTGTACAATTTTACAGTTTACATAAATTTATTTTATTCAATTACGTTATTTTATTTATTTATTTATTTTATTGATTACAGCGAACTAGCTTCACCTAGGTGGGAAAGAATCTAAATCTTGTATCTTTTCTGTCATATCTATTGATCTATGTTTTGATTAGAAGTAGTGTACAGACAGAAGTATAGAATACATGTATATTTTTTTCTTTTTGTTCATTGCACATATTATGTGTTTTTAATTTTACATGATTTAAATAAATAAATAAAAAAATAAATATCTATACTCTTCCTGGTGGTTAGTTATATTAAGTTATAGCTTATTTTGTTCAGTGATAATGTAGCTTTTTAACAGCGAAACATTATTCAAAATCGGTTCAGTAGTTTCGGAGTCTATTCAAATAAATCATTTCTCTTTACAATTTCAGTGTAGACAATTTACATAAATTTTTAAAATGTAGAGATAATTACATTTTTAACCGTAATCAAGTTTCTAAGGCGTTTTATTTCACTCTATTAAATATAATTTCTCTTTTTATATCCTTAGGGTGAGTTGCATCAAATCGTCGGTTATCGTAAAAGTTATAATAGGGTTACAAGTGCAAAAACATATTCTTACAGAGGTTTCATGTGTTTTTCGTTTTTACAATGGAAACATTTAAACCTGAATGTCACTAAAGTGTCAAGTTGGTGTCAAGAATGACATTTACGTAAATTAAAATGTTTGGAAATTCATGTTTCGCCGATTACATTTATGTATCATACGCATGGTATTTTATAGTGACATAAACTTTTTGCCCACGGAGATGGAGAAAATGGCACTCTTGAGAAAATAAACTAGTTTGGGCCATTATTGAAACTGTATTTACTTTACTACTCAAATATGTAGCGCCAAAAATGAAGCAATAAAATTATACAAATATAAATGCATCTTATTTATTTTCCATATTATAAATTGTCCTGTCAATACATATTATAAATTGTCCTTTTATGGAGGACATTTTTTTAAATAAGAGAAAAGGGACAAGCGCTGTTGCTATGGCCTTAGACACTCGAAATTTGTCCAAACTGAATGTTTGGCCAAATTTCGAGTTCCACCTTGGAAATCCATTATTTCCGAGCACGCAAGACTTTATTCTTCTGGATTACGTATAGGATAATTGTAGAGATTTTCTTTCTCCATTACTTTTTCCATTATTTGTACTTTTGAAGATAAGAGCTTGTGACAGTTGACACTACCGAACTGACACTAACCGTAACGCTAACTATAACCGCCCAAAATCGTGCGGTTATGATTAGTGTCAAATATGACGTCATTTTGACCAGCGCAAAACTGGTGTAGCGAATATCATGAACATCCGCAGACGTAACCATCGGGAATGTGCTGGTTAAGGTTTATAGTTAGTTAATGTAACTCACCCTTAGTAAATTTTAAGGTTATTCCAAATATTACCGTTACAGATAATTTTAACTTTAACGGTAACCGGCGATATGGTGCAACCCACCCTTAAAGTATCAGAATATATTTTATCTTAACATTTGAACAGCGAACACAAAAATATTCAAACAAACGTCACCAACAAGACAACAAAACTACCCCCTCCCCTCCGCAACCCCGCGCCCCGCAACCCTCACACCCTGCGGCGCCGATACAGCCCGTTAGTCTTTTTAATTTCGCCCCTCGGCCTTTATGCGCGATAGCCCGCCTTATCAACATCGTTTGCTATTACAAAATACACCCATAAATTGAGCACACAGCCTTTTTCTATTTGTCATTTGTACACTGATATGTATGCATTGAAGTTTTTTATTTATTAAATTGTTGAACAGTTGAATTGACTGCGAAACAATCGACAATCGCACAACAAAAGTGTGCGCCCGCTCTAAGCCAAATTAAATCTTAAAATCTACTTTTTTACATTCTGCTATATTTTATGAAGATATCAAATTCCATTACAATTATGTTGATGGTCGGCAGCGACTCTTCTGGCGCGATTTTTTAACCTTTGAGCTTATATTCCAGACAGAAATTCGAGATCTCTCCAGCAGGCTACAAACTCTAACAAACATCCATCCATCTATTCTATAAGAAAGAAGTTCGTTTATTGAAAAAAAGACAAAGAATTCTTTCGGCATATTCTGCGGTGTAGCCGGTGTTCAGTGAATCCTAAAACAGAACATAGGATTGTACAGAAGAGAAAAAGAAATTACAATATGTCGTAGGTAAAAAGTTCATTTTAGTTTTATATTTTGTTCTGAAAAAAGACATAAACGATTTAAATATTAAGCTTCGAAAAAGCTTAAAAATAACACCGAAGTATGCAACTGTATGTGTATGTTGCAATTTTCATATCGTTTTAGTAAATTTTTATAAGCGATTTATTGTAGTTATGTGAAAACGTGGCATTTTTAAAAGTTACACACCTTAAGCCTTAAAACTGCGATGTTCGCACTGCGCGGCTACATCAAAAGATAATCGGAAGGAGGCCACAGAGTTATGAACATTCAGACATGTATTGAGATAATTTTAACAATAACACCGAAGTACATAACTACAGTTGTTATAAAATAAAATTCAGTGTAAAAATAAACAGCCTTTTTATATTTTTTAACTCTATAATTATATTGAATTAATTTATAACTCAAACGATCATAATTGTTTAAGTTTTAATGCTAAAAAGTGCCGCACTATTTTGTCACAAATCAAATATATTTCAATTTAAATGCACAGTTGAACATGACATAAATTCCAGTCTTAAATACTTAGAAAGCTCAACGAAAAAAAGTTGGTTATTTTTCACCAGATCCATTAAGTTTGACAATTTTATGATCATATCTATAATCTTCTTAGCTCTTATCCCGTGGCCTATCCGCGAGGTTACATGTAATATAAATTCCTATCCAATATTCACAAATTCCAGCGGCGCATTTTAATGCTCGGGGGCAAATTGCAATTTTCTTACGCTCACCATGTCGCCTGCAAGTTGCCCCCGCCCCACTAAATATGGCCTTCATGAATTTATTTTGCACACCCTATATCATCGAAGATTGTGTGAAAAATTTTTAAAAAAGAAATTCTATTGCAATGGTGCAATTTTTCAAGTAATATATAACTAAAAATAAATGAACAACGTAATTTTATTAAATTAAGAATTAGTACATCATTTTATACAATTAATAAAATTAAAAACAAAAATTGTTTTTTTACGCACCGTTTTTAGATCATGAACAGCTAAATTATTTTTAATTACCAATTTTCTATTGTCATATAGATTAATTCACTGAAAATTTAAAAAAATACGCCAACCGACTGCAGGATTCCCTGCATATCTATTCGGCTATGAAAAGGGGGCGCGCGAATTAGGGCGTAAAATCTACACACACTCTACGAAATGCATCATATCTCTACAATTTTATATTGTAACATATACTAAAAACAGAAAAATATAGAGGAAAGATCCTCCCAAACATATATGGGCATATAAAAATTTCGAAACAAAAATCTCTTATCTATACTAATATTATTTTGTGTTTTTGTATGTATTGGATTGGCTCCGAGGCTGCTGGGCCGATTTCAAATTCTTTCACTGTTGAATGGCTGCGTTGTTTGTGAGTAAAATAGTCTAAGTTCCTTTATTATTTCTTATACATATGTTATAAACTAAGCGACCAGTGGTTACACATTAATCCGCTTATAACATGTCCAATAAAAAAAATAAAGAGGAAAGATTTGTATTTTGTATGTATTGAAATAACTCAAAAACTACTGGGCCGATTTTAAATTATTTCACCATTAAAAAGCTACATTATCAGTGAGTAACGTAGGCTATATTTTTTTATTTCACGCGGGCCAAGACGTAAGCAACAGCTATATTTTATAATCTGTGTTTTTACATTTCATAAAAAAAATGTTAATACCCAATTTCCTTTAATTACATTACTTAGTTTGATTTAAACCCATTATTTATTTATTCTCTCAGATTAACAAGAATTAATTAAGTTAACTTAATAGCATTAATGTAATTTCCAAAAGACGTTCTTTAAAACTTCCATTACTTGTTAAAAAACAAACACTCAGACTACGGCTACGGCTGCGGTGCTACGAAGTGCTACGCGGGTCTCAATTTCTTGTGTAATTTTTTAACCCTTTTCTTGTTAGTGTATCTGTAGAGATACATCAATTTTTTTTTCTAAACACTTTGGGTCATCAAGGTTAAGTGCTATGAATATTATTTTGATATTCGAGAAAATAAAATTCTGCCAAGTAAATGACACTTCGATTAAAAGATTTTTTTTTATATAACGGTTTGCAATGAAATTAAAAACTAAGGTTTTAGTAAATTTCAAATTGACTTTATAGCCACTAAAATTGTAATAAGATATAGCTTGCGATTTATAAATGTACGAGTAATAAAGGAGTTGCAAATACTTATAACAAAAAAAAATAAAACATAACAAAAACATTTACGCTAATCACTGAAAGGTTTCTTTTTAATAGTGAAAGAATTTTTAAATAGGCCCAGAAGTTTTCGAGTTATTCTAATACATACGAAAATACAAATCTTTTCTCTTTATAATCTTACTAATATTATAAATGCGAAAGTTTAGATGGATGGACGGATGTTTGTTAGCTTTTGTAGCCTAAACGGCTGAACGGATCTCCATGAAATTTGGCACAGGTTTAGAGTTTAGTCTGGAAGAACACATAGGCTACTTTTTATCCCTGGAATAATTACGGTTCCCGTGGGATTCATTAATTTAGTTTTTTAATGTTTACTCGATCATTCTGCAACGGTTCAACATATCTTATTGAAATTTGGCACAGATAGTACAAAGTCTGGAGTACACATGCGATAAGCTTCATCCCCGAGAAATGTCCGGTTCCCGAGGGATACGTAGCTTTTTGTAATTTTTATAGTTTGTATGTTTTCTAATACCACGCGTACGAAGTCGTGGGCAACAGCTCGTTTTAGTATAGATTAACAAGTCACTATTTCTTTAGGATCATAAAATCTCCGTTTATTTCTTTTCTTTTTCTTTCTTGAAAATTATTAACTTAAAGTTACATTAATTAATTATTAAAGTTACATTAGTGCGTCGATAACACACCAAATTACTATTTGAGACCAGTAAAGGACTTGTTCGTTTTTTGTGTGTGTTCGTTGGCGGCGCGAGGCCTGATTTATAAAGCGCTTATCGCACAACTGAATTTATTTGTCTGCTCGCTGCGGCCCACCGATGCTGTTTGCTGCGAGACTTAAGAATTATTAGACACGACGTACTATAAAATAAAGAATATTAAAGCATTTTATAGAAGCGAAATTTTGTATTGAATTTTCACAAATATGAATGTTACATAACATAACTATAGATTTGATTGTTAAAATTATTGTCTTTGATAAAAAAATAAAAGTATATTTTGATGCAGATATTTCAGCAATGGAAATCTGCCTTAAAACTTCTTTAAATATGTTATAAGTATGAAAATGTCTTGATTAACTATACCTATAACTACTAATGTTATAAAAAGAAATTATTTGCATGTATTGAAATAACTCAAAAATTACTGTGCCTAATATAATTTTTAAAATTCCTTTCATCATTAAAAAGCTACGTTATGAAGAAGTAACATAGGTTATATATTTTTTTTTAATTCACACGGGTGAAGTCATTTAGTTAGTAATCAAATAAAACCTTTCAATTAACCATTAAATACCAATAAATTCCTTTATTTTTGTACAAGTCTAAACATTATCTATGTCTGTTAGGCAGTTGTCTCGGGCGTTGGTAATTGTGCAAATTATAAATATGCGAGCGGGCGACGGAGTGGGGGGTCGTGGGTTCGCACCCGACCGCTATATTATTTAATACACCCTGTATCTAAATAAGCTTATCATGCGGAATACTTAGCTAGTATTTCTTATAACCACCGTAACAATTCGGTTTAAATCGTATCAACACCCTATATAAACATTGTTAAGAAGCGTTAAAACTTAATGTCTATTGAATTTCAAGTTTTTTTTATTTATTTTTAAAAATTTAAGGACATATTTGTCTATGTTAAAGAATGTGTTCAATGTATAAAAGCTCATATTGACAAACATTACTAACATTTGCCCGCGATTCCGTCCGAATTTAAAAATAACAAAAGAAAGTAGCCTATGTGTTTTTCACACTATCTACTACATCTATGCCAAATTTCATCGAGAACCGTTCAGTAGTTTAGGTTACAAGGTCTAATAAACATCCATCTAAACTTTCGCATTTATAATACTAGCTTTCGCCCGCGACTTCGGCCGCGTGGAATTAAAAAAAAAACACATAGGCTATGTGTTCTTCCAGACTATTTTCTACATCTATGCCAAATTGCATCGAAATCCCTTCAGCCGTTTAGGCTACAAACTCTAAAAAACATCCATCCATCCATCCAAACTTTCACATTTATAATATTAGTTAGATTAGTAAGATTTGTATTATATATCTAGTTCGAGTAAATCGGCTTAACAAATTAGCATGTGTATTCCGAAATGGTCGTCAGCCCCTTGCATTGTCCCCATCTTGTTATATTATTCAGAAACATCTTGCCAATGCCCGCGCTTTGGCATACAAACAATAAGTTCCCTTGTTTATTATTGCCTTACATGAATATTTCTTAAGACAACGTTATTACGCTTTTAGGGGAAGAAAGTTTGTAATATTGATAATTCAGGAAGTTAAAATTAATCAATTTTTGGCTTTTACATTTTTAAGGTTATTAAAAATGTAAAAAAATATTTTTTTATTAAATTAGTGAAAAAATGAAAACTAGTACCATCTTGTTTTTATGACTTACTAGCTGTTGCTCGCTACTCCGTCCTCGTGGAATTAAAAAAATAAAAATGAGTAGCCTATGTGTTCTTCCAGCCTATCCTCTACATTTTTACCAAATTTAACCGAAATCCGTTCCGCCGTTTAGGCTACGAACTCTAACAAACATCCATCCATCCATCCCTCCAATAAACTTTCGCATTTATAATATTAGTTAGATTTATTAATACTTTAACACAAAATATACAATTTGTTACAGAGCTTACATTTTTACGTTGTTACTTTCTTTATGTTACATCTTGCTTCGCCTTTTTCTTCTCAAATCATTTTTTTTTGCATTTCCCTTTTTGTATTTGTCGGTGGCCAGTGTTAACATCAATATAGACTGACCAACAGATACATTTAATTAGTTATTTTGTACATTCACTTAAAAACTTTAAATAGATAGTGTAAGTATTAGTTTAGGGCGCATTTAGGAGTCCCAGGAGGGGTGCCATAAGTCAACAATCACAAAATCTCACTTGGCCTTTTACCCTCCCCCATAAATCTGTTACAAAAGAGAACACACTATTCCTTACTCTCTGCACCATTTCCTCCTGAGGAAGGCTTCACTTCTTGACCATCTGTAAGGGAGTGATTTTATTGCATAGCGTACTATTCAGCACAGTATGTCCCCTTCCATACATCTCTATCAAATGTCTTATCTAAATCGACTCTAAGGAATTATCCTGCATACAATTTATTCATTTATATGTTGTTTGAAAATAAAATGCATACCGTTTTCTATTTTCTTTAATAACAAACAAAATTAAGCACAAAAACTGTGAATACCAGCTGCCGAAATTAAAACATTTAGGTTGAAAAAAACTAGAGTCTGCGGCCGGCGCGGCGTACATACTGAGAACAGGTTACGTCGACGCTTTTAAGAATTCTCATTTATTTTAAAATGTAAATACTGGGAGAAATTTGTAAATACTTTTATATTTTTTTTATAAAATAACAGACTATCCATAGGTCAAAAATACTTGTAAACCGTTAAGTGTTTCTACCACTGGAAGAAAGCTGATCCCAATCCGAAGTAGGCATGAATTGCAAGATTTAAAAAATAATCGTATACAACAGTGTCATATTGCGACTAAACAATACTAACCAACAAACAGTATAGTTTGAAGAAACTTTACTCGTTAAAACAGTACTTGCGGTAATTTATAGGATTTTAACAAAATTAAATTAAGATTAATTGCATATAAAACGGTTGACGACCCCGCTTTAGTTTCAGACTCGGTCAATACGTGCAGTTATTGCTCTCGACAAATAGGAAAGCGCCTGACGCTTTAAGTTATAGATGCCCTTGCGGATTATTGCATGTTCACTTTTCACAGGCGCTTAACTTTCAACCGTGTTTTTCCAATTTCTCCTTATACAAAACGACTAGAGATTTCAAATGTTTATATTAGTTTGTTTAACTTTTACTAAACTTCGAAATGCATTACAGTACAACCGGGGGCACAAATGAAAAGCAATTATACGCTAAACGTTGTCTCTGCGGCGCTTTGAACATATACAGACCTAGGTACGTAGGCATTTAACATTTGAACCCCGAAACTAAAAACTAACGGCGGCCGTTACGTAACTTTCTGGGCGGGAGCTGACTGCAATAGACACCGAACTGGGAGCTACGAATTAAACAGAGAAGGCATCTAGTATTGAATCGCTTGAAAAGAAATCCCAAAATTATTATTAAAAGCTTAAGCGACATGATTCGTCGAATCTATAATTTAATCCACCTTATTTTAAAAACGCTATTTAAATAATAGTTTTAGGCAGTTCATTTGCTGTTCCCGAATTTTCTACTCATAAAATGTATTTCTACTTATTTTATACATGTAATTCCCAAAATAATTAACAGTAGTTTTTAGATTGCTATACGTCAGTTTCCGTCTCCTTTGCCTGCTCATCCAAAAAAAAAATAGTTTCGTATCTCTGTTACAAAACTGATTCGTCTCGCGCCATATCGCGACGTTTTTCCCGCGCTAATTGCCGCTCCGTTACGAGCGCAGCGCGACAGCGGGCGGCTTGCGATTGCCGTTCTGCCACGAGCCTTTTTACTGTGCGCAATTGAACACGCTAATCTGGCCTCATGTGCAACAAAACATACTTACACCGCTTATAAGACTATTTCGTTTAAATGCTGTACAATATTTAACAAATTAAACGAAAAAGTAGTATGAAGATGGCTATTTTATACAACCACTGTCGCTGTTTTACTGTATTAGTAGATTTTGGTAGAAAGCCATTTGATTATGATAGAAAATTACGAAATAAAATATGCAGTTGGGAGCTCAACCAAAATAATGTTAATTACTGAGGTTTCGAAATAAAACAATCGGATACAATTTTTAACATATTTATTTATTGACCCTTATTCTTACGTTTTCCTCTTAACTTAATAACACTATTTGAATCATCATTTAATTGTTGGAAGAAAGCTTTGGATGTTTTAATTGATTTATCATTACTTTCTACACCCTTCTTTGTGTTTCTATTTTCCGTTACCTTTGTTACATTACCCTTGAGATGTTGCAACTTCTTCTTCTTCCTTCTTTCTCTCTTCTTGTCAGTTTGTGTTCTCTCATCTTTACTTAATAAATCTCCTTTGAGTTTCTTCTTTACTTCTTCAGGTGCGAGTAACGCTGCTTCACTTGTTGCTACCGGTGCCACTTCCTCCATAGAAATTGCCGGAGTGTTAGAAACAATTTTCACTTCAGCTTGAGGAGGTTTCGGTGTATAATGATAATTGCATAAGGCATCTAATTTAGAAAACAACTTTTCCATAGAATCCCTCAATTCTTTATGTTCTTGAGGTTCATTCTCTTCTTCAGGTTCCCCATGCTTCTGTTTTAAATACTCAGCTTCATAGACTTGAGCTAAACTTAATTTGCTCTTAGCATGATCTAAAACTTCAGGTTTACGGAACGCAAGTTGATCGTCAACCGGTTTTTCCTTCCTCTCAACGTCATCCCATGCTTTATCCTTCACTCTGCGTTGTATTATCTCTTCTAGTGTTATTGTCGTTTGTTCTGTTATGATCGGAGGTGGCCTGGTAGTCAAATCAAAGTCAACAACCTCTTCAAGTAATGAATTCTGTGGTCGTTTAGATGCGTCAACTTCTCCCTTCAATTGCCATGGTGCTTCTTTTAATGTTTTCTCTTCTAATCTTGAAATTTGTTGCTGCAAGCGTTGCTGACGTTTTTCGAATTCTGATTTATTTTCTTCTGTGTCTAGTTTATTTTTCGATTTGTCATTTGTTTGATTTTCTGTTTCACTTTCATCTGAACTGTTTAATTCCGGTTGATCAGCAAATCTGACCTTTTTATCACCTGTTTTGGGTGTTTCTTCTCCCATTTCTAAATCATCTTCCTCCATTACATCTGAAAATTCTTCTTCATCTTCATTATTGTTATAATTTTGCTCATCATTTTTGTCTTCACCATCATCAAAGAAATCAGAGTACTTTACATCATTTTCTTTTCTTTCATCACCTGAATCATCTTCAATATCATCGAAGAAATCAATAGATTCCTCATCACTATCCTTTTTTTTACCATCATCTCTTTCCTCTTTTAACAAGAACTTCTCCATATCTTTCAATTTAAAGAAATCATCATCAACAATTGATTCTTTAGTTTTTGACTGCTTTTTAACTTCTTTTTGTTTTTTAATCTTTGAAGTTTTATTGGCTTTCAATTTTGATTTTTTCTTAGGAATTGTATTGTTGTCTAATTGAGAGTTTAACTCATCAGGGTCCATTTGGTTGGCTATAGTAACAGGGAATGTGAGATCTGTTTTATTCGACACGCAATTAGCAACCTCCCATACCAGTTGGTCCCAACATTGCGAGTTTTGTAGTTCCACTTGCTGCCATATTTGTTCTTCATCAAAATCATCGACCAGTAAATGAGGTAAAGCATTATTCTTCTTTTTTCCACCTTCATCTTGAGACTTTGTAAAATCGTAAAGCGTTTTAATCAAGTTTTTAACGTCGTTTTTCACATCGTCTTGGACTGCTAAGTATTTAACAGGTTTCGCAGTGAGCACATTAAACTTGTCAATTATTTCTTCCATTTCTATTGTTGTCTGTTTTAAATATTAATTAAAGTAGTAATTTCAGTCATGAAAATAAAATAAAAATTTGACCACATGCGGTCCTCACATTTGTTTGACAGTTGACAGTTTTTTGACATTAACATTGTTTTGCTGTCATTGGTGTCAAAAAGTTCAGAAATTTAAAACAGGAAAAACCTCGCTGCATTCCATTTTTCACATATCAAAAAATGACCACAATTTTTAGAATTAATTGGCCAAGCTTTAATTGAATAAAATAATTATATGGCTATTAATACCTGTAAGAAATTTATTTTATTGTTTGATCATTCTTAGACAACATGTGATGAATTTATGATTCATTCATTCAAAGAAATTGTCCAATATTGTCTGCATTCTCTTCAACAAAATCATTCAATCAATCACTGCCATGTATTTTGCGTGTTTATTTTTGTAATTAAAACTTTTATAAATTCCTAAGGACTATTTAACTAACTATGATTACTTTATTAAGTAATTTCTATTCGTGACTTTAAAATATTAAGTGTTGTACGTTTATTGAAACCAGTGAAAAGGTAAGGTAACTGTTTTGTGTAGCTAAAAACATAGTTCTTGCGATTTTCCACACGAATGATCTCATGGTCTTACTTTTTCTTGCGAAAGTTACACCTATTTGTTCCACCCACGTTAAGAACATGCCACAAATGCCATGGATGTATGGCGACAAAAAGTGAAAGGCAAGGAAGTGGTTAATTTTTATTACTGACATATATTAAGTTGACATTCAACACATAAATGTAACTTTTGTAAAAATCACAAGGTTTTAAAGTCAATGTAACATTTTCATCTATAATATTAATACTATGCTATATTTTAAGATAAGTTGATATCAGTTAATTACTTTGTGTTACCTTCTCATGTAGAAAATAGTGTAAAATGCCTTTTGGTGTGTGCAATACACATTATATCCTCCATGGGTAACTTAATCTTGTTGACCTGTAGATCAGATCATTCACAAAGGTGAAATGGATCAGTAAACTGATTTGCGGGCTCAGTTCATCTGTACCTGTATTGATTTGCATGATTTACAACTCACTGACATGTTTATTTACTTAGTTATTGTACACCACATTTAACTGGAAGTTTATTATTTAGTTATTAAGGCGCAGCTCAATATTTCAAGACTGCAAGCTCTGTTGGAGATTCAGAGGTATTTTGTTTTTATTTATTCAATGTATTATCTATGTTACAGATATAATGGATGCACAAGACCAATTGGAGCTGAAGTATAGTGCAGGAGGAGAGGTTGGAGGGTTGGAGTTGTGTATAGTCTGCGGTGACAGAGCTTCTGGGAGACATTATGGTGCTATAAGCTGTGAAGGTTAGATCTTAAAATTTTTGCATTTATTAAATTAAAAAAGACAGTTTTTGGAAGCAAAAAATGTCAAAGTCACACAGTAAATTACTCTAGGTGTTTTCGAGCCTATTTTTAATTGTTTTAAGAAATGAAAGACTTATTACATATTGACTATGTGTTTATATTTGCATTTTATGATCTATTAGGTACACATTTATGACTTCTGACTTGTAAGTTCTCTTCTAAAGAAAATAATCATAGTCAAGTAAAGATAACCCCCGGTGTTCCACTTACAAAAAATACCTTGATCCTTTCAATGAAACAAACTTCCCCTCTTAAATAACCAATTAGGTAGTAGCGACTCTCAAACAACGAGTTAGTAATTTAAAACAAATAGAAGTGTATCACTGACAGATATTTACTCATTTAAAAGCTGCTATTGGTTGAAGTTTGTAATGCATATAAAACATTCAAACTAGTTTATTATAAAGAACACCGCCAGATATCCTGACTGTACATGGGAAGTGTTAAGAAAAACCTATACGTCATTTCCAGGTTGCAAAGGCTTCTTTAAGCGTTCTATCCGCAAGAAGCTAGGCTACCAATGCCGAGGCAGTATGAACTGTGAGGTGACCAAGCATCACCGCAATCGCTGCCAATACTGTCGCCTACAGAAGTGTCTAGCGTGCGGCATGCGCAGTGACTGTGAGTACCAAAGTGTTTTACTTGATTCTCTTAAAGGTCAAAATTTTGGACACAGGTACAACAAATTTAGGATAGTAGTAATAGTAGGAGCTACAGTTTCCGCAACTCCACGGCTAGCGCGTATTTTGCGTGAGGAATAGAATGTGGATTACTCCAGCCAACCTAGCTTTCCGAAGAACCCCAACAAACCTTTTATGTTGCTGGTGATCTCTGGGAGTGGTCTCAGCCAACCGAGATACCTAACACTGTATTCAGTCACTGTTGGGCAGTGTGTTGGCAAATTTATGGTATAAAACAATATATTTCAGTTCTTTTTTAGTTTTTATCCTGAATTTTATCTGCAATATGATTTCACATAGAATATGTGCGTGAAGGGAAAGTCAATCTGCATAGAATCTTAAAAGTATACTGTTGCTCACGAGTTCGTCCGCGTAAAATTAAAGTAAATAATATACCTTGTGTTACTCACAGATAAATTATCTTTGTAACGGTAAAAGAATTTGTTTAATCGGCCCAGTAGTTTGTGAGTGATTTCAATACATACAAAAAAACAAATCTTTCCTCTTTATAATATTAGTAACGAAGGGTAGATGGTAACGAAGGCCTAATTCAGGTTTCCTTTACTTGTATAAGTAAAGTTCATTTGAGTGAAACTGCATAGAGGGGGATATCCTCTTTAAGAATCCCTGGGAACAACCTTAATATGGATAAATATATTTTTATGGGCAGTAATTCTTGCACTATGTCGACAGCGGTCCAACACGAGAGGAAGCCGATAGTGGACAAGGCTAAGGGCGAAGCCCGAGAGGCGCTGCACGACCGCCCCGCTGCTGTCTACTCCAAGTTGCTAGGGCTCGCCGGACAAGCACAGACCGGACAGGTAACTGAACAATACAAGCATTTAGTTTGTTGTCTATAGGCTATAGTATTTTCTTAGTTATCTATGGGTAGTGGTATTCTTGTTGTGTATGAGTAGCGGCTACTTGGTTTTAGATATACCAATGGAATACTTAGCTTCATTCGCATGGGCGTTATTATAACGCGCGTTAAAAATGCGTTGGAAAAATTAAATGCATTTCCATGTTCCAACTGCACCGTTTTTAAAACGCAATTTTCATCGCTCAGTGTTTTTGAGCGTTGCTCGATCGGAGCATGAGTAGATTTTTCGTGCTTCTGAACACAATCTTACTAATATTATAAATGCGAAAGTTTACATGGATGGATGGACGTTTATAAGTTTGGAGCTTAAATTAATGGATCTTGATGAATTTTGGCTCAGATGTACAGGATAGTCTAAAAGACCACAAAGGTTACTTACTTTTTTTTAATTCCACGCGAACGGAATCGAAAGCGATAGCTATATTAATATTAAAGTAATAACAATATTTCAGATAAACCCAAAAGAGGAACCGATGGAATTAGGCGGGGGCTCGCCAGCGCCGGCGCTGAACTTCGCGCTGGCGGCGGCGGTGGCCTTCAACAAGAGTGCTCCGGCGCCCTACCTGCCGGCAGAGGACGCTCGCCGCCAGCTGCTGCTGCAGACACACCTCGCTAAGAACCTCTTCAAGATGGGACAGTTCGGTAAGAACGTCAGTACCACAACCACACAAAAATTAAAAAAAAATGGGACCCACCTGCAAGTACCTTTCGGATAAGATAATTTTCAAAATCGGTCCACCCGTATACGACATACCGCGTAACACAAAAAATATAAAAAAACCGAACGAATTGAGTACCTCCTTCTTTTGGGAAGTCAGTCAAAAACATGTCAATTGGAAAACAACAAGAGTACTCTTTGATAAGAATACGTGCTGTAGATTACCTTTAAATAGGGTTTTTGGTAGCAAAAAAAAATGACGTTACCAACACTAAAATCGAAATTAACTTATTTAGTAGATTTTTTTTATTGTTTCGTCATACTCGACACTATTATTAATGGTTCAGTCTTTACACTCTTTTATCTAAGAAAATTATAGGAACGTTATGTATTCTATGCAAGTACAGTCGGGGAATTTAACTGTATTCCATCTTAATAGTCGTTTTTATTATATATATTTCTTATCTTAAAATCTCTCCATACTACTGGCGTAGGTTCTTGAGCCAGGACGTTATACTTCAACCTATACTTCGCTTTCCGTGGATCTTGTGTGTTTACATATATTTGCATGATAAACTGTATCTTCTAATTCTGTACCAATCTGTATTTTGAATTAACGTAGTTTTAGTTTCTATTTCTTTAATATTTTATTATTGACCGCATCTGCAGAGGTGAAGCCCTTCACCTCCGTATCCGCGCGCTTCCGTTAAAATGGTCTCCGCTACAACCCTAATTTGAAGTTTGATACAAGGAATAAGGCAAATTTTGTAACTTGAACACCGCGTATTCCCTCGATTGTACGTATTAAGCTGTTTTTCGATCTGTTTCATAAGTAAACTGTGACCGTGTTATTAGGGATATGTTATAAGGGATGCGGCGAGGAGGGGACGAAATAAAAACACTGGGTTTCACAAACAACGGGTGCACAGTACGTTCGCCGGTTGATGTACAAGTTATATGCCGACTACCCTCAAATTTCATTTTATTCTACTTAAAAACTACCAACTGTTTTTACATGTACCTTGGTAGAAATTAGTTTATATTTAACAAAAATAATTATACAAAAATCATACAAAAATACCATAAAACAGTGGTAGTGCCCGCTTTAACATCTTAGCAGTGCAGGGCCGGCACGCCCCCAGTAATACCACAACCACACAGAAGACAGGCGTCAAATGGAAGCAATTCCGTGTTTCGTCTGATGAGTGTGGTGCCGGAGGCCTAATTTAAGTCCCTTTCTCTTTACCACCCTTTTCTTATAAGGATAGGATGGGAAGAGGAAGTGGATTTAACGGAGGAGGAGATACATAGGAAGGGGAGATATCCTCTTTATGTGCGTCTCCTCCTCCGTCGGATAAGGGTAGGCAACGCATCTGCAATTGCGGATGTCTATGGGCAGCGGTCGCTTCGCCATTTTGGCGGATTCAGGTGACCTCGTTTGCCACCTTATGTTATAAAAAAAAAAAGGCTTTTAAAATTCTATCGTCAACGTATGTATTGGGTTTTTATTTGTGTTTAGGAGCGATAAATGAATATTTGCAGTCAGCGTATGGCGCCACGCCCGACACCCCGCTTGTAACTGACACACAGCAATCCGAAGGTAAAACCTTGTTTAAGTCTAATAACGAAATTAAATAAATATTGTACTCTTTCTGCTGTTTTCTATTTTTGTTTATTATAAAAATAATGTTTTGGTTATGTGT
This sequence comes from Papilio polytes, assembly GCF_000836215.1. Taxonomy (NCBI): domain Eukaryota; kingdom Metazoa; phylum Arthropoda; class Insecta; order Lepidoptera; family Papilionidae; genus Papilio; species Papilio polytes. The sequence continues at coordinate 516,534 of NW_013525035.1, read as the reverse complement.
GAAAATGAAAACTCTGTATTGCTTAACTATGGTGAATTTTAATTTCTTTTAGCAGGATGTAGTTTATTTATTTGAGTTTACAAATATTAATGTATGTTATATATTTATATTATCTGTAATCTATACTTCTATACTATTATAATAAAGCGTAAACACACACTTCTTTGTTGCCTAATATGTCAGCAATTACAGCATATTTTTGAATAATTCTTTTTTTAATAAAAAGCCCTACACTTACGTCACGCTTTAGGCTATTTATTTTCACGCCAATAAACTTAGGGGGTAAATATTTTAATAATTCCATGCGGATGGAGCTGCACGAGAACAGCTAATAATATTATAAAGGGGAAAACTTTGATTGTAATGGAATAACTCAAAAACTACTGGGCCGATTTCAAAATTTCCTTCGTTATTGAAAAGCTACGTTGTTAGTGAGTATAGGCTATATTTTATATTATTTTTTAATTTCACGCAGACGGGGTCGCGGGCGAGAGTTAGTATTTCAATATATTAATGTAATATTTTAAAAATGCTTTATATATGTCGATATTATTAATTTTGTCGATTCGTGTGTCCAAGTCATATTTATTCTCGGTAATATCCGAAGCCAATTTGACTGGATTTGTACAATAGTGCGATTGTTTATTTAAAGGTGTGCGCCCGTACAAACATCTTTCCATATAAACTTTTGCTTATAATATAAGTTTGCTAATGTTTTGTTTGCTTTTAAATCGTATGTAACAAGGAGAACGTTAGTTATGAGTGTGGTACACCGGTAGAGGCATAGAAAGAGATGGATTGCGTAAAAGGTGACATGATCAAGGGAGTGATGACAGATGACGTATGATAGAGTTATTTGGAGGACAAAAACCTGTTGTGCCTACGGGAGTGGGATAAGAAGGAAGATGAGGAACGACCAAGTGTATAAACAAGAGCATATGTATCCAGGTGTGGAAGCAGGTATCCTGAGCACAGCGGAGTCCCAGCGGCTGTCGCTGTCGCTGCCGGCCGGCGCCCCGCCGCCGCTGCGCCTGCACGCGGCCTGCGAGGCTGGCGCGCGGCTGCTGCACGCACTGGCGCGCTGGACTCTCGCCGTGCCAGTCGCTGCCGCACTGCCGTCAGTATACACTTAGACTTATAATACAATTGGACTGTCTGTAATTCCAGATTACGGGAAGATGATGTATTGCGTTACTGATAACGACAATCGCATTTTTTGTCTGTCTGTCTGTTTGTATGCGAGCCGCGTTTGTTCCGGGTAATCTCCGAAACGGCTAGGCCGATTTCGACCGGACTTTCACTAAAGGATAGCTGACATATACGGGCATGTTATAGGCTACTTTTTATCTTAATATTACGTAGACGAAGTCGCGGGCAATAGCCAGTCATATTATAAATTATCTGTCCAACTGTGGCTTCATCCGCGTGGAGTTAAAAAAACAAAAGTTACCCTGTGTGTTCTTCCAGACTATCCTCTACATCTATGCCGAATTAGATCGGGATCAGTTCAGCAGTTTAGGCTACAAACTCGTAACAAACATCCATCCATCAATACATTAAAACTTTCGAATTTAATTAAAACAGCTAGTATATTAAAATACGAAAGTTTTTGTAGGTTTGAATTTACCTTGCAAACTGCTGAACGGATCTCGATGAAATTTGGCATAGATGTAGAGTATACTTAGGAAGAACACATAAGCTACTTACTTTTGTATTTTTTACTCTTTTAGTCAATATATTTACGCAACTATAATAATTGCAGAATACCTCATTACTTTTACTAATTGACTACAGATTCGAGATCCAAGCGACATTACTTCGCAAATGTTGGTCCGAGTTATTCGTGCTGGGTCTGTCGCGGTGCAGCGGCGCGCTGCAGCTGCCCACTCTGCTGCCGCACCTCGCCGCGCACCTGCAGCGGGAGCTGCGCGCGCGTAGGGACAACCAGCACCTGCACCATGCGAGGGACGCACGCGCTGAGGTAACATGCACCTACTGAGTTAACATGCACCTACTGAGTTAACACGAATCTACTGAGTTAACATGCACTTAGTAAGTTAACACGAACCTACTGAGTTAACAAGCACTTAGTGAGTTAACACGAACCTACTGAGTTAACAAGCACTTAGTAAGTTAACACGAACCTACTGAGTTAACAAGCACTTAGTGAGTTAACACGAACCTACTGAGTTAACATGCATCTAGTGAGTTAACACGAACCTACTGAATTAACATGCACTTAGTGAGTTAACACGAAACCTACTGAGTTAACATGCATCTAGTGAGTTAACACGAACCTACTGAGTTAACATGCACTTAGAGAGTTAACATGAACCTACTGAGTTAACATGCACTTAGTGAGTTAATACGAACCTTAGTGAGTTAACTCGCATCTAATGAGTTAACACAACCTACTGAGTTACGATGAACCTATTGAGTTAACACGCACTTAGTGAGTTAACATGCATCTACTGAGTTAACATGCACTTAGTGAGTTAACATGCACCTACTAAGTTAACATACACTTAGTGAGTTAACACGAATCGACTGAGTTAAAGTGAGTTAACAAGAAAGTGAAGCTCGCTGAGTAAACATGCATATGGGGCTCCCTTGACATATAAATGCACATTCAACAATGTTGAACAGCAACCTGTTCCTGATTATGATATAATCTGTTAACAAAGCTTACATAATAAAACTGTTGGTATCAAATAAACGTAAATACTATCGGTATTATATCCAAAATAAGTCATTAAATAATAAATATCGGTTAAGCTGAGCTTCCCTTTTGCCATCTGTTAAAATTTTTTATGTTTTTTTTTTTAATTTGGATATGGTTTTTTTTATTTTGGATGTCAATATGAGGTTTTTTTTTAAATTAAGTATAATTTGTTCCAGTTGACGATAGCGGACTACAGCGAGGAGCGTATAGCGGAGGTGAGCGCGCTGGTGTCGCGGCTGCACCAGTACCTGGCCGCGCTGGACCAGCTGCGCCTCACGGAGCGAGAGCACGCGCACCTCAGAGCACTCTGTCTCTTCTCACCAGGTACTGTAATGGACGTTTATAGGGCAATTTACAAAAAAAAAATATAATAAAAAATTTTGTAGGATTTTTTTATAGAGAAAATAGCTAAAGCTATAAATAGCACTCTAAGCACTCTTTCTCTTCTCATAAGGTGCTTGAGTGTTAATTAACGTTTATTGGGGAATTTTAAAAAAATATTTTTTTTGGCGATTTCATAAAAAAAAATTTAGGATTTTTTCTACGAAAAATAGGATCTAAGCTTTGTGTTCTCAACAGGTTACCGAATAAAATAGTGTTCCGAGACGGGCGGGAAATAGATAGAAATGGGTTTTTTATAGAAAAAATAGCTTTATACTAAAATAGTTTTAAAACGAAACGTTAATTTTAGTACAGTGCCAAGTAACATTACTTATTAGTACATCGTACGTGTACTAACCAAGACTATACGACCTAAGCTTTGTGTCTACTAACCAGGTTGGTGTACACTTGTGCATTAGTGTTCCGAAACTATTATTGAGAAATTAAAAAAAAAATAAAAAAAAACGGTAGCTTTATAACAATCTGAAGGATATTTTCAAGATATTGAACATATGAATAATTCTTACTAATATAAATGCTAAAGTTTAGATGCATGTTTGAGTTTGTAGCCTAAACTGCTGAACATATCTCGATGAAATTTAACATAGATGTAATTATGCTCATTTTTTTAATTCCACGCGAACGGAGTCGCGGGCGAAAGCTAGTAATTAAAACTCTTTCACAGATGGTGTACCGGATTTCCTGACACGTAAGCTCCAGGAGTACCAGAGCCTGGTGGTGCGGTCGCTCCGCGCATCTGCCGAGGAGTCCCGCGCAGCTGCTCTGCTGCTGCAGCTGCCGCCGCTCCGCACCTTCACGCCTACCTTCATCGAGGATGTCTTCTTTGTAGGGTTCCTTGGAGACGTCTCCATCGATGAGGTTATACCTTATCTGTTAAACGCTGAACGATGAACTAGGAAGCTTGTTAATGTTTTAAATTAGATTTCTCCCTCGTGGAATTAAAAATATACAAAAGTAAGTAGCCTTTGTCTTCTTTCGAACTATGTTCTACATCTGTGCCAAATTTTATTGAAATCCGTTCAGCAGTTTAGGCTACAAACTCAAACAAATATCAAAAAACTTTTGCGTTTGTAATATACAAGTTGGTTGATGCTTCTTCTGCGTGAAATAAAATAATATAAAAATGTAGGCTATGTTACTCATTGATAACGTAGCTTTTTGTAACGGCCCAGTAGATTTTGAGTTATTTCAATATATACAAAAATACAAATATTTCTTTATAATATTAGTATAGATATACAAACATCCATCAATCCTGTGACAAAGTACTAATAAATTGTTAATTTTTATTTTAAATAAGATTATATATATTTTTATGTCTTCCAGTAATGTTATCTATATTAAAAATATAAATTTAAACCGTCCAATATATTATGTAAATACAAAAATATCATGTTTACGAATAGTTACGAAAAAAAATATGCTCAAAAAGTTAGTATGTTACTATAAAAATGTAATAAAAAAGTTTGTACAGGTAATATTTTTAAACTTTAAAGCATAATATTGCTTTAGTATACTACTGAATAAGGATATACTAGACTTATATTATTGCAAATGTAATTTAGTTATTGTCGTTTATTTCTAAAAATGTTCTTTTAAAAAACTTTGTTCAAACTTTAATTAAATTTATTAATAACCTTTCTTCCTTAAATCACTTATTTAAATTCCTTATTGCTTATATTCCTATATGAAAGTAAATAAAAAAAATGTATTTGATCACTTCATATTGATATATTGCGTTGGGAGGGGACTATTTCACAAAACATAGTTATAATTTTATTATAAGAAGTATTTATGTACCAATGTACGTAATTAAATAAATATGTATTTTTTGACGATTGTACTTAAGTGCCTTAATTAATAAATGTATTGACCAATGTGTGTTTATTTAAATAACCTCAAAATCAAAATATGGACATTAGTGGCATAATCGTATATTTCGTTGCCTAAACCATAAACGCTTTTGAGTGTAACGTTAAGTACATTTTTTTTTCTTCTACTATTTTGTATAACTGCGTTCTGTTTTTAGGAATCATTGAAAACCGGTGCACACCGAGCACATGCCGAATGAATTCCTTTTCATATTTTTGAATAAACTGATTGCTTTCTTTCTTTTATAAAAGACACTTTGGTTTTTTTTCATAGACAATGACAGCTTTTTTTAAATAAGCCAGTGGCTTTTTGATATTTTATTACCAAAATACAAGCTTTATATGAAAATGTAGCTTAGATAAAATATAATGCGTTGCACATTGCACAAACAAGGAGACTTCGTTGTGTAATTTAAAAAAATAAAAATTAATAACAGGTTTGTAATTTATAATCGCCTTTGTTAAATGTTATCATAAGGACAAAAAGTTATCAAATACACTGAAGTGTGCTTGAATAAATAGATATCGTATAGTACTGCAGTACGGGAAATTATATTAATTAGATAGGTAGTTGTCATTTTTTAAATCTGATCCCGAGAAAAACATCTCAATTTCTCGTGGCCAATTGTCTTTAAAAAGCAGTCTAACCAGGATCTACTTTACAAAGCTTCTAAAATATTTAAAAAGAAATGTAAAACACTTTATAGGCTTTACATTTGTAATGTCTTTTTGGGGCTTTTTTAAAATAAAATCACCAGAATGTAATTAACCGTATCTTTTGATTATGTAATTTGTTTCTTTTAATTCAAAACAGGTTTAGCCCGCCTTTACTATACAAGTAGCAAGTAGATAAAAAACATTCAAGGACTAAAGTTGCCCGCTAGAGAATTTTCTCTAGAATATGGAGAACTGTTCAAGCATTTTTTTTATTCTTTTCAAAACTATGAGCAGTTTTTTTATTAAACCTAATCTAAAGAAAATTCTTATAACTTAATGTGTTATTTAACGACTGTTAAACTAGCTACCGTTTTGGACTTATGTCAGGTACAAAAAGGGTTGTATTTAATAACTTTTAAAAGACGCAATATTAGGTGGATTTATAGCCGTCTAATTTTAAATAAGAGAATTTCAAGCAAATTACCATTAAAATTATACTTTAAGCTAAATCAACTTCTGTATGTGGTAACATCAATTTTTTTTTAGCTGTCATTGTGTATAAAACCTTTAAATTTCGCGTCTATTGTGATATTTAGTTAATTTTATCGTTACAATGGCGAGTAAAGTAGCAGTAGTAACTGGTGGAAACAAAGGTATTGGATTTGCGATTGTTCGTGGCCTTTGCAAGCGTTTCGAAGGTGTTGTATATTTAACTTCAAGAGACGAGGAACGGGGCAAAAGAGCAGTAGCTGAATTAAACAAAGAAGGTTTAAGTCCGCTTTACCACAAATTGGATATAACTGTGAAGGAAAGTGTTGAAGTTTTCAGGGATTATATGAAACAAAAATACGGAGGTATCGATGTTCTGGTTAATAACGCTGCTATAGCTTTCAAAGTTAACGCCAAAGAGCCAGTAGCTGTCCAAGCAGCGGAAACTTTGAGAGTCAATTATTTCTCTGTTCTTTCTACATGTGAAATATTATTTCCTGTACTTAAAAACGGCGCTAGAGTTGTTAATGTTTCGAGTTCCTGTGGTCAATTAAGTCACATAAAGAGCGAGAGTTTGAGAAATCGGTTGAAAGACCCTAGGCTGACTGTTCCCGAACTTTCTGAACTGATGTACCAGTATATTGAGGATGCTAAACAGGGAATTCATTCTAATAAATGGGGAAACTCCTCATATGTGGTGTCTAAAGTTGGCTTGACTGCATTGACAATGATTCAACAACGTCAACTCAATGACAGAGGTAAGATTATAGTAAAGAATTGAAGTTTATATAAATTATAAAACAGTTGTTGAGTTAAAACAGACTCATGTTGTAAGTTCATTTTAGTAGTAGGTGACAAACAAGCGAGAGGCCACCATAATTTGCAAAAAATAACCAAGTCATTGCAGCTGCTGTCCATACAAATTTGCTTTTTCTAAAGAGTTTCTAACCTTCAAAATGAGGACATCTACTCTATCTATGCATCTATTAAATCCACTTACCCATCCCATATCTTTGAAAAGGGTACAAACAGAATTAAAAATTTCAAATTTTCTCTACTATTTCTTAATTTTCAGATATAAAAGTTAATGCAGTGCATCCAGGTTATGTAGACACAGATATGACATCACATAGAGGCCACCTGACTATAGATGAAGGTGCAGTAGCACCATTATTCCTAGCTCTGGATGCCGATGACTCAGTCCGCGGGCAGTATGTGTGGTGTGACAAGAGGATTGTTAACTGGGATGGACAGAGGCTTAAAGATTAAATCATTTATGTTAATGTTCTCTAGGTCTACAATGGTTAAAAATATATCCTAGACTTAAAAATGTGATAATTGTATATAATGCATTTTGATTGCACAATCATGTTGTAATATTGTAAGTTTAAAGTATGTTCAAGAATGTTCTAGAATTTATTATCAGCATGAGATAAAAGATTATATTTTGTTAACTTAATTGTATTATTATTTACTAAATATACTGAAGTGAAAAATCTACCATTTTGTTAACAATTTATTTCAAAGTTCTATTTAACATAATTGTTATATTTTATACCAGTGTTGCTATAGTTTAGATATTTGAAAGCTCTTGTATTTGTATGAATCTGCCTAGAACACAATTTTTAGATATAGGGGGAACAGCAGGATATTTGAAAAGAACTATACCAGAGTTGAATAAAAAAAATAAGAATACTGTTAATAATTTATTTATCAATTAATGTTCCTCTAACTCTCTTCTCTGTACTACTACTAGCTGGTGTCTCTGCCTGTCTTTTATTCATTCCCTTCCTTTCTAATTGTTTTTCAATGATTCTCGCATTATTTGCATAACTGTCTGCCACTTCTCTGGCCTCAATCTCATCCTCTTCCTCATCAATAGTAGAGACAGTGACTGAACTGAACTTGCCCATGTTCTTAGTATGTTTGGTTACCATAATCTTTTTAGGTTGAGCTAATGCAACTTGTTTGTAAATATCTGTCATAGTACCTTCACCTGCTGATGAAACTAAAGCCTCATGCATGATAAATACGACGTTGCTGTCTTGATTATGTTTGTAATAGATCGGAATTCCACATTTCTTGCATTTTAATCTGTACTGCCTTTCAATACCTTTCTCACGCTTCAGATATACCGTTTCGTCAGGATCGGCAGTGATTTTATGTGCGTGTTTTGAACCATCTATAACTCTGGCTTCGTCAGTTGGACGTAATGGTAATCTGTCTATCGTGCAGTCCAAAATAAGAGACATTTGGCCACAAAGGCAGTAGTATATGTGCAAAGGTTTTGCTTCATTGTATTCTTCCTGGTCCTTCGTGTCCGAACAGACTATACTTCGCGATACCACTTTAGGCATTATTATGAGTTGTAAACTTTTAAATCTTGAATAATGTTAAGGTATGCGTTCTGTTTTAATAATTATGCGGGGAATTTAGTTTGGAAAACAGACCGTAGAATCTTGAATGACATTGATGTTAATTGGTAGAGTTGCCGTAAGTGATAAATGTTTTTAGTTATTCCATTTTTTATATTAATCAGTACAAAATTATGAACTTTGTGTTTAATAATTCAATTTACGTTTGTGCCTTAAACTTATAATCTTGCATTTTTTGAGACGCGCTTTCATAATTTACGATGATAAAATTAAAAAGCAAGATTCTCAAAGTTCATCTCACACGAAATGTGGTAAATCGGAACGTAATATTGTAACCTAATGTCAACTTCACATCGATTGTCTTTTATTCAACCATTTCAACCGATTTGTATTTTACTGCACATGTGCATCGATTTCTTATTCTTTTAGCTAAAGTAATACAAATCCGTCGATAAAATGGGAGCCATAGCGAGCAGATACCGTGTTTCCAACGCCGGGCTAACACCCACTGATCAAGTAAACATAGAAAATGAAACCAAACGTGAGAACCCTGGAACTTTGGACGAATTGCATAAAAAAAGCAAAGGTAATCCATCAAGGACTTACAAAAATGATTTAATTTAATATCAAACTAATGTTAACATATTTGGAATGATTTTAATTCCATTATTCAGTCAGAAATTGATGCTATTACATTAGCGAAGGAATCGTTAAAAAGTTTGGTTATCTTGTGATGTAATATTACTTGAAACTATTGTGACCTCATTTTAGCATTATTTTGTGTTGATAAATATGAGATTTTATAAAACTTTAATTTTAATTGGAATCATACAAGTGACTAAGTAAAAATCTCTTATTTACATAAGATAAGACTGAGGTACACTTTAAGGTGGTTATATGTTAGATTTAATTTAGGTGTAGCCATAAAAGTAAACAAAACTTTTTACAAAATAAAGATAGTTGTTGTACTGTTTATTCAATTTTCTATAATATAATTTTACCACCTATAATGATACTGTAAGAGCATTTTTGTACAAACAATAAACTTGGCATATTTAATTATACAATTATACATTTTCAGAGGTGATGCCAGTCAACTTTGAAGGTGGTAAACTCATGGTAAACAAGGGCATATCAAATCATTTCCAGGTATGTTCAATTTTAACACATTAAGGGAATTATGAAAATGTTGGCTCAAGGGTTTAAGCACTTGACTTGTATGAGTCCATGGTTTGAATCTTGCTACATCCCAATATGACTTGTATTTTTTATATACATAAGTTACCTAAAGTTTACACTTATCTATCACTTATTACTTTTTAATTCTTAGAACATTTCTTCAATGTTTTCTAGTATAGTAGAACCTTGATAAGTTGAAGTCCAATTGAAAAACAAAATATTTTAAGTTATAGAGGTTTTAAGTTATCAAGAGTCTATATTATAGAGGTTTTGGGCTCTGATGGGAAGGGAACATATTATTTTTTGAAGTTATAGAGGTTTTTATGTTACCAAGGTTTGAGTTATCAAGGTACTACTGTATATCCACATAAACAAACATACTCGATGAATATTCATCTGCAAGATTTAGTCAAGCTTTTTTTAATTAAGGGTATATTTCGTTTAATTATAATTTACTATAACTTTCAGATGGCACATACTCTTACGATGAATTCAGCACAGAATGGTTACAAGTTGAGTGCGACATATATTGGTACGAAGCAGATCTCACCGACTGAAGCGTACCCAGTGGTGCTGGGAGACGTAGACCCATCAGGCAACTTTAACTTTAACTTGATCCACCAACTCACTAATGAGATAAGAGTGAAGGGTGCGGCACAGGTAAGCTTTATATCTAACATTTTGGGAATTAAAAAAACATAAATGTTTGCCGATGATTTTTTCTAGACTACTAGTTTAGGAGATTGAAAACAAACATACATCCATCCTAACTTTCATATTTATTATATTAGTAAGATAACTCAAGATCTTAATTGAATAGTCCATTTAATGTCTCTAACAATATAGTTTTTCTGTACCATATAAAAATCTATACTATACTTATTATAATAATGCGTAAACACACACTTCTTTGTTGCCTAAGATGTCAGCAATTACAGCATATTTGAATAATTCTCTTTGTAATAAAAAGTCCTACACTTACCTTACGCTTTAGGCTATATTTTTTCACTACATTAAACATAGGGGGTTAATATTTTGGATAAAAACCCTAATGTGGGAAAGAGACCATAAGTTGTTGCCAACATCAAGCAAGCAAAATTGCCATAGTAAAGTAATTGGTATTTTGACATTTGCAATTAATTATTTGACACATGTAAACAATAAAATAAAATTTTCATAATCTTGTGAGGATGAAGTCGCAGGGGAACAGCTAGTGTTAAAATATTTACTGAGAGAATTAAAAAATGAAATTCCAGAATCAAAAATATTTTTTTTCAACAGTAGTTTATAAATGTCTACAAAATAAAGTTTTTTTTTAACATTTCTGAACAATCTTTACCTTTTTTACAGGTGCAGGAATGCAAGCTGACAGCAACGCAGGGTACTGTAGAGTACAAGGGTTCGGACTACACGCTGGCCATGGCTATGGGCAAGCCTGACTTCAGTGATAAGTCCAGCGTCTTTGTGGGACATTACTTACAAGTATGTTCTTTACTAGCCGTTGCTCGCGACGTCGTCCGAGTGGAATTTATCTATACTATTATAATAAAGCGTAAACACACATTTCTTTGTTGCCTAAGATGTCACCAATTACAGCATATTTTTGAATAACTCTTTTTTTTTAATAAAATGCCGTACACATACGTCACGCTTTAGTCTATATATTTTTACGCTATTAAACTTAGGGGTTAAATATTTTGGATAAAAACCCTAATGTGGGAAAGAGACCATGAGTTGCTGCCAACATCAAGAAAGTGAGATTGCCAAGGTTTGTCATGTCATGTCATTTTGATATTTGCTATTAATAATTTGACATACATATGTCAAATTAATTATTAAATAAAATTTTAACGTTTATGTAAACGTTAAAATTTTATTTTGACGTTTACATAAACGTTAAAATAAAATTTTCATAATTTCATGCGGATGAAGCCGGCACGGGAACAGCTAGTGATTAATTAAAAAAAAGTCATGGCTTATTTTCTCACTGATATCATAGCTTTTTATTGATTTAAGGTTTTTGTCTTTATAATATTAGTATGGAAGAGGAAAGATTTGTATTTATGTGTGATATTGGGCCGATTTTAAAAAATTATTCACGATTAGAAAGGTAATTTATTTATAAGTAACATAGGTTATATTTTTTGTTACTTTTTTAATATAATGGAAACGGACGAAGTCGCGAGCAACAGCTAGTTATGATAGTAGTATAGAAAGTATTACATAGTTTAATGTTTCAGTGATTGCCTTGATAATAAGTTTTGTGTATTTTAGTCGGTAACAAAGCGTGTGGCGCTGGGCGCAGAGCTTGTATACCAGTCAGGGGCGAGGATCATGGGCGGGGAGATCGCCATCGCCTCTGCAGCGGCACGGTACACTATGGATGGTAAGGAAATACATATTTTTTATCGACAGAGTAATGTTTTTTATATATGTAAGTTTTTATGTAATAGTTTGTTTGTAAATTATATTATAATGGATTACGACATTAACTACAGAATTATGAGGAATGAGGTGTCATTTGATTTTTCTTCTCGGTATGTCAAGATACATGTATTACATTGGTGCAAAATAAGTAAATAAGTGGAGTTCAAATTACACTTGTTAAGTTGTTTTATTGCTTAATATATTTGTGATGTTTTTCAATTTAAATATTTAAAATAACATTTTAGATTATTCAATTCAAATTTTAAAATCTTTGTTTTATAACACGTCCCATAGATGGCGTTGTTTCATCTATTGGAACCCGTCAGTCGGTTTAATGTTATAGTTTTATTTGCTTTGCTTGTATAAATAAAAAAAATACAAAATAAATATTTCTAACAGATTCGGAAGTGTCTGCTACTTTGGGTGCAGCTGGATTCCACATTTGTTATTTCAAACAGGCCAGCGAACAGTTGCAAGTAAGTACCTATTTCACAGTCTACAACAGTCACAATTTAGTATTCCAAGTTTATTTAAGCTTTGATTAAGCTAGTTTTTAAGATTTAAATGTTTAATAGTTTAACAACTCACACCCCTAATCTAAAGAGGTAGGCAGAGACCATTTAACTTTTTTTTTATTTAATACCTCTCTAACTTCTATATCGAAAATAGATGTTAGGTGCTCTTAAAATCTTTCTTGAGTATTTCATTAAAGAAATGCACAATATATTTAATTTGATTTTTATGACAAACGCATTTTATTAATTTAGTTAGCTAACAGACACAAATCTTTTCGACGATGTTAAAAAAAATTATTTGGAAGCTTTGTCTTCTTGGTATTTATAATATTAGTGTGATTTGTTTTAAATATTGTTTATTTTGTGCACAGATTGTAGCAGAAATGGACACATCGTTCCGCGGCATGGAGTCTGTGGGCACGATAGGCTACCAGGTCACGGTGCCTAAAGCTGATCTAGTATTTAGAGGTTAGTGTCAAAATATACTTGATTTTTAATATTAATTAGCCTGTTTTTCATTGTTAAAACTTTAAATCAAGATTATTGTTTTCTAATTTTCTTTGAAAAGCTGGAAAGAAAAGCTTTTACAAATTTTATTGGCGTGTTTTCTGTTTTTTTTTTAAATAGATATTTTGGAGTAATTTTTATTAAGTGTACAAAATTATGACATCCTTATGCCTTTAGACTTAGACTTTTTGTATATGTCATATGAAGCTGATTGAATCCTTACAAATGATCAACTCAATGGGTAACACTAGACTTTTATATTCAACTAGCTTACGGCTGCGGCTGCATGCATTAATAATATTAATAAGATTGCTTCTGATTTTTAATTAATTTCCAATTCTAGGTATGGTAGACTCGAATTGGAACATTGGTGCGGTTTTAGAGAAGAAATTGCAGCCACTGCCGTTCAGCTTTGCGCTGTCGGGTATGGCCAACCAGGCCAAACAGCAGTTCAAGTTTGGTTGTGGCTTGATCATCGGATAGTGTTAGTGCAGTGTCAGTGACGGTACAGTGAACCCAAAGTTTTCGTTTCCAAGATAACACAAAAGGTTTAGGTGTTATTTTAAGTTTTAATTGTCTATCGGAATATCGAAGCAATCGGTTAACATTCAGGTCAGTAAATTCTATATTTTTGACAATCTCTGACTACTTGTTTTCTAGATTCAATATGTTTTAAATTTCGGCTGGTTTTATATATTTTGTACTGTTATTACATTAAAGTATATAACATATGTATGAAATGATATCTGACATCCAAAGCCCATAGACAAAGTATTATTTGATGAATATTTCAAGTTGAATCAATAAAAAAACATACAGAGGAATTGAGTGTTTCTTTTTGTCAAAAATCTATCAGAAAGCAGAATAAAAATGTGACAAGCATGTAATTGAACATTATCGGCAATATCATCCAATATGCAATTGCTTATTGAAATATATATAGTTACAAATGGGCACTAGTCTATTAAAAAAAAAGTTAATCCTTGTACTGTAGCTGTATTATGTCTTTGCCATTTTTCTATGGGTTATGTTACTTTCTGACAGAATGATGATAGTCTAACCAGATATTCTAGCACTATACTTTGTCGAGGGCAGTAAGTTGGCGTCCCCAGATCTAAGGGAGGTAGATTGGTAAAGGGGGACTGCCAACCCCATGTACAATCACTAAACTAGTGTTATGTAATTTTGCAATTCGAATATTGTATGTATGTATTGCAGTGTTTGTGATTTTTGAATTGCCATTTCTTGAGTTTGTTTAATCAACTCATTTGATGCATACATCATGATGTAAACTTTATATTATCTGGTTTGTTTTCATATATTTTCACGATTAAATCAATTTTACACAGTTAAATGCAAAAACTGCTATTTATTTATATTAAACCAACAAGATAAAGCTAAGCTTGCCTAATGGTAATACTAAATTGTAATTTTTCAACTCTGCTATAAAATTATATGTCATCTCGCACACTTATTAGAAAAACAAAGACAGCAATAATATACAACTGTCATAAGAATGGAATATCAAAGCCAGTGCAGTAGTGGTAATGCTTCAAATATTGGTACAAACACTAGATATTTTTGTATTTATAGGGTTAAAATAACACCAGAAAGCATTTAATATTGACCACTCTGTATTACTTTCTATGCATTTAAACATTTTCATTGTTAAATTTGTTTCTACTAACAGTTGTTTTAATCACAATAGAAAGTATTTTTGATATAGTAAGCATTTTATACTGAATATTGATATATGTTTAAATTGAATAGAAATAATCTTGTCAATTGCTCTATTTGTTTGTCTGTGGATGCAAATGCAAACAAAAACCTTTAATATGGGTATCATATATTTTATATTCAATTTCATTTATTCTCCATGTATGTAAAATATATTTTTTTTCATGACATTTTAATGCTGTCAATGTCATGAGTGGTCATTATGTTTTGACTTGCTTCCTTCCCGTATGATTGTAGATAGAAAATGGCGTTTTGTACATAGAGCCTGTTGTTAAAATGATTATTTTAAATAGAGTTATGTTAATAAATCAATTGTTGTTTTATTCCTTTTTTTCCTGACATTATCTTACTTTTAACTAACAACATGGCTTCCGTAAAAGATTTGGCTGCAGTTTTAGAACATGTTAGTTCTTCTTACAAATCAATATGTAGATAGAGAAGTGATCGGAGTATTCCTGAACATTAAAAAAGCCAGTATTGTTTCAAAACTTTTGTCGAAAAGGAAAGCATTGAGAGTCCGCAGTCATATCCACCGCTGATACCCGAATTATATTGAAGGTAGGAAACCATACATCCGAGAAAATGTCCTAATTTAAACAATCAAATCCTTTTTTTTATTATTATTAACAAAATGCAAAAAATTATGTGAACAAATGTTTGTTAGAAGGGATCTCCAGAACTCAATTTGATAAATTGTTTAATTCCGTCGATAATATCGCTTGTAAATGTTAGTTTCAAATAAAACAACAAACAGTTTAAAATAACGTAAGTTTATTACATGTAATGAAATAAAAAATAATCTATAAACCTTTATTCTGTTATATTCATACAATGGATGCCAAAATTATCGGCGTACAATGTTTCGATAAACTCAGTTGCCACAGACAATAGTGAGGTATTACAAATGTTGCCAGGTTTCGTCAATGAAGATAAAAACAAAGTACAAACTTATGTGAACTATATCGGTATTAACTTTTAAATCATATTAAAACTTATTGTCTCATGATCTATTATTTTTATCTTTCAAACTTGATTCAATTTTTCGTATCACACTAAAAATACCGACAAACAATTTCTCGACCTAAAACCATTTCTGTGAATACCTTTTGCAGGCATTCGATAACACATCGATTTTAAACACTAACATCTGTGCAATCAGATAAAAAGCTGGGTGGACATGTGTAAGTTCATGAAAACTACCAAATATAAAATTAACTACGAAATAAGTTACCTGTCAACCCAACTTTCCGTACAAACTAAGAATTTAACTTGTTATCTCCTAATACCAAAATATATTATTATGGCTTGAGTTATCATTTTGAAGATACATTATATATGTTTTTTTTTAATATTATTTTTTTTTTCATATTATATCTATACGTAACCTAGACTTAATATAAAGACGATTGCAACACTTTTAGGTTGGCAACATGTCATTTTTAGAGATCTATTTCGTTTATTTTGAGATGTTCTTTAAGACATTTTGATAAAATTGATTTTTTTATTTACTCTTTGATAATTACACTTGAAAAATCGAAGTTATACGTTAATCAGTTTGATATTTAGGAAATACACGATAATTTTTGGCAGCTTTTCGAAAAATGAATCATGTACATTGTTTTTTATGTTATTTGCCAAAAAGAACATGCCAAAACTGGCCAAAGGTAATCTGGCAGTACTAAGGATCGCCATCACCGAAGAAAATGCTAGTTTATTTGGTTGTCAGCGAACATTGCGCGGGAAAATGTTATTGTGTAGTGCAATGTTTGCGCGTTAGCCGTAAGAGGTAGCCTCGTTAGTCAGTAGTCGCATCTTCAAGTAATCAGAAGATGGACTACTGGCGACTTTGAGTTATGACCGCAACTAGCTTAAAATCGATATAACTAATTTGTTGTTTTAATAGAAATTCATGCAATTAATACAAAAATAATGTTACAAATTGATTGTGCTAAGAAATAAAAAAAACATTCATAAGCAAAAGGGTCAACTACACTAAGTACAAAATGGTAGCATTAAAATTTCTCAACCTCGTTTCTAATCGACGTATTTTTCAATAGTAATCTTTTATAACAAGCATTCTATAACCATAGACAATTATTATCCTTTTAAATGACCTCGGTGCGACAGACTGAAAATAAATTTGAGTGTTGCCATCAACTAAAACAATCCTACCAAAAGTTTGTCAGAGGAAGATTGGACAAAACACAAAAGAATCATGACATCATTCGTTTAAAAATTATCTCTACTATAAAAAAATTAATTACCTATGAGATATAGTGATGACTGTAGTCCGCTTCGAGGGACGATAGATAAAGTTGGATTTATGCTATGGGGACAGACTGAAGATATTTACAAAGTGCTATCTCGCCCACTCCTGTATCCTCGCCAGTATTATATAACTTTAACTGTATATATACATATATATGCTCCACAGTGTCGACAAATACAAGGTTACATCATTATATACCTAGCACACAATTTAAAAAGGTAACTCAGTTCAATATAGTAGCGTGATTCGAAAAACTTTGAGGTAATTAATATGATTTATCTTATAAAATACGAACGTACTTGTACATTAAAAAATTGTTAATTTTGACAACCTGTATTATACTTAAATTTAGTGATTAAGCCAAAAATCCATCGAATAATTCATATTTATTTAAATTACTCCAAACCGTGAACACTCTTTCTAATATAATTCTAATCTTAAGCGTTAGATACACTATGCGACCGAAGACAAGCCATAGACAATTCATAACTTTTTAAACCAACCAATTCTTTGTATTTTTTTACGATCCAAAGAGTAAAGGCTCCAAAATTTCCACTTCATGTTCTCCTCAACAAATTTAATTACATATGAGCTTTCGATGCTAAACTAATTCTCTAAAATTGGCATTTTGTGGTCCATTAATATAAACTGTATCAGATTTACCACTGACTGACAGAACACGGCGTCAGATGTATACAGATTATATAAGTACTGGCTTTGAACACGATGCGCTATGTCCGTGAAAAGTTACGCAATGTTAATGGTATTCAAATGCAAAAAAACATGACATTTAAAAAAAAGACCAGAATTGACAAGACTTTCATATATGTATTAATTAGAAATGAAAACGGATAAATTGGAAGGAAACATAATTATTAAAATAAAGACTCATTGAATCAGAAACAATGAGATTTCATCGATGGATTTGATATGTTTTACTAAGAAATGTATCACAGTTGCATATAATAGCAATTGCGTAGCTTTTCACGAACAAAGCGGATTGTGTGTGCGGTCGCGGCAGTGTCCACTGATATAATAAAAATCTTAGTTAAACACTATTAAATTGGTGGCACACCTTTTATAGGAAGAGAGAAAAAAATAGCTTAGTATAGCTATGTTTAGTGACAAACCAACTTTTGCCGCAATTTCAAATTAAAATTGGTAGTTTTATAATTTTCAATGGCAACATTAAGAAATGTCCTTTTGACATTTAAGAAACCATTCGTTATGAGAAAACACTTCTTTTGATATATATATTTATGATTTAAATCCTTTCTTCAATAGATCTAGATTGTTTTGATATCTTAAAATAAAAATTGTTTAATTAAAAAAAACATTACTTCGTTATACCAATATTAAAACTATTAAAAACTACCAATTCTAAAAATTGCACAAAACCAACTTATACATTGCTTGCGATTCCACTAGAAAGCTATAAAACCAGTATTGCCATATCGCAGTCCGGTAGCACCACAACTCAAAATACCATAGATAATAACGAAATAATTTGAATTTAGAAGATAATTTAAAATTGCGACAAAGAAACTGAAATAAAAGAGCAGAACAGTAGCTTACCTATCTCTCTTCCCGGCGTGGCTGTGAACACCGCGACGGCTACACGGGGCGAGCGCGCGCGTGACGTGCCGGGCGCGCGTGACGTGCCGGACGCACGTGACGTGTCGGACGCGCGCGCCGTACCGGACGCGTGCGGGCAGCGGGCGGCTGACGTTATAACTCCATATCGTGCGCGGCGTCGTCGCTGAAGTCGCTCATAGAGCTCTCAGAGTCGCTGGAGTGCGCGCCGTTCATGTTGCCGGAGGCGGTCGCGCCGCCCATGCCAGTGATCGCGTCCTTCTCTAGGAGCGCCTCTTCTGTGGCAAATCTTCGCACGTAGTCTGAACCATACACATTTTTGTTTCAATTGTAGTAGAGACCAGAAAGTTAAGATGGTCAAATTGCCCATATAAAGTACATATACTTAATTTTGTTTCTCTTTCTCCACAAAGGACAATATCAAAGATAGCAATAATAAAACAAAGGCAACTGAATTCTCTGACTAGAGGCACACAAAACATCTTTAGATCAATAGAAATTTTAGTAAGTACTTACCAGAGACTTTCTTCTTGTACTCCTCAGGCTTATGCAGGTACATGGCGGCCGCGTCGCCGTTCAGCGGGTCGATGGGGTTGGGGTAGGTCAGCAGCTGCGGCAGGAACGACTCGAAGATGTTCGATAAATCTGAAACGTGCAAGACGACAGCTAAAACTTAGTAAATAGACATTTTTACTAGTATACTAAATCCGTTGAGGCATTTATATATCAAGTAATTTTTAATGGAGTCTGTTTCAATACAAATTTTCAATGTAAAGGTTATAAAATAACAAAGAAATTCAGTAAAATGTAATCGTTGCTGTTTATTTGCGATACTTTGAATGTGACGTTAGTTGTAAATCAATATCGAACTGGGTTACTTTATTATGAATGATGTGAACGCTTGCATTACAGGCCTACGTCATAATGTCTTTACGCTCCGCCTGGGATCGATTCCAAACATGTCAAATGAGATCGCAAAGTATCGTATTGTTTTTTGCAAACAAAAATCAAGCTCAACGTGGGATATTTAAAACGAAGTAGACACAAAAATCCTTTTATAATATCCAGTTTCATACAAAACTAATGTCTCATCAACGATATATCTTTGCATAGCAACACGTGCATCCTAAAGTATTCTTTGTGTTGTAACGCGTTGAAATCACATGAAACAAAGCTAAGTTTATACCGAATAAGTCACGTCTTGAAAACGTAATTATATATTGAGACTGCCGTTTCTTTTAATACAAACTATCATTTACATTTATCTTCAGAAATACGGTGAGCAGTGTATTTTTTTTCGAGATCTAAATTGGAAACAGTTCAATGTTCTCTGTCGAGTTATCCTATAATCGTAAGAGCCATAGTCGAACAATATTAAACAGAAGAACCTCGATAAGTTAAAATCCAAGGGAAACACAAAATATTTTAAGTTATAGAGGTTTTAAGTTATCAAGGGTCTATGTTGCAGAGGTTTTGGGCTTTGATGGGAAGGGAACATATTATTTTTTGAAGTTATAGAGGTTTTTAAGTTACCAAGGTTTGAGTTATCGAGGTTCTACTGTATTATGTATCTATTTAGAAGAGCATTAAAAATCAACATTTGGTCATATTTGTTAGAGAACTCACCGTATAGGGCTGTCCAGGCTTGATTGATGACGTCAAGACAAACAGTGCCCGACACCTCGTCTATGTTGGGATGGTACACTTTGTTCATAAAACCAATGGATGGAGATTTGAATGGATAGTGGTCGGGTAAGTGAACTCGCACGCGCCATACGCCGCCCTCGTACGGAGCTGGAACGTTAAGTATTGAATTTATCTGACTCGAAGGACCAAATATCAAAGTATTGTAGAACAAATTACTTTTTCATAATAAGTTCTTTTTAAATTTACAGAACAATCTAAATTGTATTTATAAATAAATTATTGAAGCTTTTTGGACACTGGCCTTCCATCAATCGGTGGACTTCTGCAACTTTAACAAAGGTCTATAGCTTTGAGACAAAGGACAATAAAAATTAAATTTATCAATCTTCCTGCTCAAAGAAGAGTAACATAAAAGAAACATCTTCCCAACCTTATCCTACTCACATAGTACTCCTAAGAAAGATCTTTCAGGTTAATCTATCTTCTGTCATCTCAGTCATCACTCCCTTCTTGATCACATCACCTTTCTAGACTTACCTCTACTGGTGTTACTTCATCCTCAATTATAAGGAGAAAAAGCAATAGGTATATTTACTTACTTCCTGGAGGTCCAAAGAATTTCACACAGAACTCGTTAAGTCCTCCAAGGATTGTAACTTCATGCTTACTCTCAATGCTATAAATTGACATTAAGGAAACCACATTTTTCCTTTTATAAAGACAACAAAAATAAACGCTAAACATCATTAATATGGCAAGATTTATTTCAAATAGGAAATGAGAATAGATCCAAGTATGTAACATTTTTGTTTTGGAGACAAACTGGCAAGTTGGTTTAACCAAATCTTAAGTAATTGCTTATAACAACAAGAAATTACAGCATTCTTTCATTATTAAATTAGAGGTTAATCCAAAAAACTGTATATAATATAAACAAGAATATATTACTAGGTAATAACATGTTTATTTTGGTCATATGAATAAATTCTTATTAGAAACTTTAAATGTGAATTATGATTGCATTTCTCAAAAACTGATAAAAAAAAGAAGTGGTAATTAATAATTTTAATTAAATTACAAAATAAAATATAATTTGGTTGTCCAAGTGCTAAACTTTATTTCCTTGTTTTCCCACACCAGTTCTAGATAATGGCCTCTTATCAAATCTTATCAGAACAGTTTGTTGGAGAACTATGTTATTTCTATAAACTTTTAGATATACAGACTTCCTAAATCTATAAATAAGAATATATGTTGTCTATTAATGTCTGTTCAATAAACTATCTCAAAGTTAGTGTCAATTTTAGTAATTTCCTCTTGTTGAATTTTTTTTTAATTGGTAAATTCAGATTTCTGTGTAAATATGAAAGTAATGTGATAAGAGAACTGCAGTTTTTATTTGTCTGTCTCATATTAATGTTTGATGAAATGTATTCAATAAAATTAATATTTAAATAAGTTATATAAAATAGTTTCGAGCATTGCTGTATCACAAAATTAGTTAATGAAGATTTATTATACAGATTCTGTTTGTTTAAATATCAACGCTTCAATTTTTTATTTGCATAGAGTATGAAGTTTTTGTAAATATCATTATGTGCTTAACAATAGCCACAAACATTATCTTATCTATAATTAATGAAACTATGACAGTGAAGTATGTAAATATGCCTATAAAAACATTTCACACTTAAATAAATAACTCATTAGTACTATCAATGTTTACTTCAATAAAATTATAATATACTGTTAAAAATAAATGAATTAAACCAGAACATCTACATTTAGTTGTTTACTGTCTTATGATGATTTGTATTTATATTTAGGGAATCTGTTTTGGATAGAAGCCAAATTCTCGATTACATTAGGTTTGAATTTGAATGATAAAGTTGATCTACCAAAAGCTATGTAGGTTTGAAGTCTTTGTTTAATGAAAGGCTCAATTTTAACACCTATATAAATTCTTTTCATTGTTCTTACACAATTTCTGTGTTAAATGCAATTATCATTAACACTAAACATAAATCGTGCGTGTTAAACCTTGTTGAATAGAAAAAACGCAATTGAGACCGTGGCCTACATTAAGATTACGAAATAATACAATCTATGGACGCGGAAGAGTACAACTTGCGAGAATGTACTCATGCGTATTTTCTATGCGATATATATAGATACGAAGTACCTAATAGATACACAAAGAATGAACACATCTCATGGCCCTTGGGACAGTTATAAGTGAGAATTAATCTCTTTACATTTGAACTTAATGATTAATTAATCAAAGCCTACATCTAACAAAAGTCTAGAGACAAATTCTATCGATTTTATATTATGTGGTGACAATCAGCTGATGGCCCTTCAAGCTACCTACTTATTTACATGGTGGCCCTAAGTGCAATAGGTGCTTTGTAACGAAGATAACAAAGGATACAGTTTGATGACATCTGTGTCCATACGACGTTTTCCAGCGCTCGGTGACGACATCTTCGTGATCTATTTCTAATAAATCACTATATCGAACACGAACACTAGCACAAAGTCACACTCGACGCAGCGAGACAAATATTTCGTGCACCAGCAGCAGTCAGAAAAATAACATTGTAGAAAAACAATGGACACGATCCATAGACTAAAATTTCGAAGATGATGTGTAATGAAAGTGGTGTTGTAAGATGCAGGAATTCCGATTCCTACCAATGTGTCTCATTTTAATCAACGCATGAAAAAAATTGTTTTCATAATTTTTAAAGCTTTGGAAAAGAAAAATTAAAAGCTCTAACGTATAATGTATTCAGATAAGAACAAAAGTACTTTGTTTTTATCGCAGAATTTAATTTCAATCTGATTGAAACCATAGATAACACATAAAGGACGATTATGCGTCAAAAATAAAAAAGGCTGCACTTTTGTCTACGCCCCATCGTCTAAAACTTTGCGTGTGTGACTCCATGAAACATTATTTTTATTTCAATCTAATTATAGAGTCAATTTAATTTACCTCATACCAGAGTTAGTCGAGATAGAGAGCGTGGAAACAGTGACGGTTTAGAAGTGAATAAAGATCGCGAAAACATGTGTTTTGATGTGAACATTGCGTGAACACTGATGACACTAGCAGAGGATATATGTCAACAATTTGTAATTATTTCATATAGGGGCTGGTGGATTTGTGTTTTTTCTTAACAATAAGTCCTGTGATTGTTTAAACGTGAAGCTTGGTTGTGAGAAAGTTGACGGCTCTGTTGGATTTATTGGAGAGAACCCAATCTTACTTCCGGCAGTGATGTGGGGCCGGTAGAACTGAATCTGACTGTTACATCCAGCAACGATATGGCGAACCCTGCGATTGGAATTTCCTTTGATCCAAATGATATGTCCAGGTGAGATACGCGCGTAAATCTAAGTTAACTTCCGTTTAACAGATATTCTGAAGTTTAGTTTGATGTTATTGTAAATTTCTAAGATCTTTTACTAACAACATTTAAAAGAATCTATAACATTTTTTTGTAAAGCTTCATAATGCATCGAGTTAATTTAAATTAGTATTAACTGTGTATACAAACTACATCTCCTTTAAAAAAAAAAGGGAATGAGAAGGACTACTCTATGTGTCTACAGACATTTCCAAATGGATTAACTATTTAGCAAATGTTTTGCATATGACTGTCTAAGGAATTAAGAAAAAACTTTTAGTCGCTCAAGTATTTTACCAGACATTGCTATATGAATGTTTCTAGCGATACCTTATAACTAATATCCATCCATACAAAATATTAGTAAGATAGACAACAGTCCTGGCTGAATATAAATTGATATCTGTTTAATTATTCTTTGAACAATCATATCCAAAATAAAATCAATTCCATGAAACCATATATAGTATGTATTATGTAACAAAGCAAATAGCAAATATAAACAATATCATTTGATATTGAACTCTGTGTTAGTAGACATAAAGATTAAGTTATCACTGAAGTTTGATTTAATAATGCAAATTTTTTATATTGCTTATGGCTTGTCTATGGATAGATTGTGTTACTAAGTTAACCTTGGCTTGATTACTTAGCATTTATAATAGTGGATTATCTTATATTTTAATTGTTGTTTAAAATATTGTTTAATAATATTTGTTGTAATTGTATTGGTTTGTGTGAACGGGATATGCTTAAGGGAGTGGATTCTGATATGATGGATGATAGAGATGTATGGAAGAGCACATACTGTGCAAACCCTCTGCAGGGACAAGTTGATGATGCAAATAGCATATTTTTTTATTAGTAAACACTATTGTTTCGTTATGATTCAATTTCTTTAGACGGATTATAAGTCATACTCCCAGTTCTCAGTAGGTTTAGTCAAGTACTAAGTTATTTAGTAACTTATATGTGCTTGAACATTTAGTTGAGTAATTTAGCAAGTAATATAGAAAAAAGTATTATAGTGATTTTGGTTGTATTTTCTTCTACAAGTTTTGCTTTCTTATGTTTATTAACTGTTGCCCATACCTTGCCCTGTGTATTATGAAAAAATTAAAGTAAGTAGCCTATGAGTTCTTCCAGATTATTCTCTACATCTGTACCAAATTTCATTGAAATTCGTTCAGCTGTTTAGGCTACAAATTCTAACAACCGTCCATCTATCTAAATGTTCCTTATAATATTAGTATGATTCCATTGCATAGCTACCCATGTTCCATTTTTACCTCAATTCCCAATCGTAATAAAAATGTATAGCCAGTTTTAGTACCCAGCATTTGGTGCATCGGACAAAAAAGTTATTTCCTCCCTGATGTATTAATATAAACGGCAGAACAAATGAATATGGAATTTGTCCCTCCTCGTAACCACCATAATAATCATTTGAATGATCTAATTATTTGATAACTAAAACTAGCTCAGCCCTAATAAAAATAAATTTAAAAAGATCAAAAGTTGTCTATGTGTTCTCCCAGACTATCCTCTATGTCTATGGCAAATTTCATAGTTAGTTTTAGGCTGCAAACTGTAACAAACATCCATCCATCTAAACTTTTGCATTCATGATATTAAGTAAGAAAGTAAGATGAGTAAGATAGCATGTTTGATTATTTTTTAATGCAATATGAAACTAATATTATAAATGTGAAGTATGTGTTTAGATGGATGGATGGATGTTTGAGTTTGTATCCTAAACAGCTGAAAAGATTTTGGTATAGATGTAGAGGATAGTCTGGAAGAACACATAGGCTATTCACTTTTGTTTTATTTAAATTCCGCGTAAATGGAGTCGCGGGCGAAAACTAGTAGTTTGTAATATCAAGGCACTTGGATGTTTGGATTTCCAAAGTAGACCAATTTTTCGTTTTTCTGCATGATGGTCAGACCTGTCATTGATATCTAGTATCTACTAGCATTTGTTTTCATCATGACAATGGGAACCAGTATTTTCCGGAATGAACTGTTTTAAATTTAGCTATAAGTGCTCAAAGTACTGTGGAACCCGCTCCATGAAAGACCTGGCGTATCCACGAAAGACCTAGCAAGGATTAAGGGTTCACAAGACTAAAAATGTAGCAATAAAGTGTTCAATATTTGTGTAATTTTAAAAAGGTTCTACAAGTAATAAGTTTGTAAATATTTGCTTTAAATCCTTGTATGACGGAAGTGAGGGTCGGTACAATACCCGGCTCGAATTTAACGGTCGTCGCAAATTTATTGAGCAGGTTAACTACCCCGTAAATAAAGCCGTCTCGACATACTGTCGGCCGTTCGATGTTGGAACAAATGTTTGATTGTTGGTCACCAACGATTCGTCAATCTGACGTAATGAGAGCAGATGACTTGTAACTCGTTTTTGAAAGCAAGAGAAACTTAAAATGATTTGTAACTAATTTTGATAACACATTAAGAGCGGGCGCATACCTTTGAGTAAACTATCGCACAACTGTTGTGCTATTGTCGATTGTTTAGTTGCACAACTAAAAATCGAGTGGTGTGCGCACTTTCATATAAGCTCATAGGAATCAAAGCGCGACTAAACAGTTGTGCGATAGTTTAGTCAAATGTGTACGCGCGTTCAAAATGCTCACGTCGAATTAAAAATGTTTGTAATGTAAGTATATAAAAGATGTGGAATTCAAAAGGACTTAACCCTTTCGCTGCGATTGCATAGATTGTGGCTGTGGTAAGGGACTGGTAATCCAACTTCAATTTGCATGTCAAGTGCTCTTCGACCTAGCACACTCGATTGCCGGCTAAAACTCCCGGCCTCGTTTTCGAACCAAAGAGGGCGCCGTTCATTTTTGAAATTTGTTCGATTGGCATTATTAATTTCAACGTATAATAACTAGACTTTGTCTGCGTGAAATTAAAAAAAAAGTAGCCTATATTACTTACAGATACAGCTGGTGATAGAATGGTGATAGAATTTTTAAAATACTCCTAGTAGTTTTTACGTGAATTACATACAAAAATACAAATCTTTTCATAATATTAGTATAGACGAAAGGGTTTTTAATGTAAAAATATAGTTCTTTACAAATTATGGTTTTCCCCAAGTGCATAAACTGCTCTTTGCGGTATTTATGGTTAAATTTAATTTAGTAATTACAATGCATTTTACCAAAGAAATATCGACAGTTCTTTTCCCACTAATGTCTCACGTTTCTTTTATAATAATACTAGCGTTCGCCTGTGACTCCGTCCGCATTTGTTCTTCCGGACTATCCTCTACGTCTATGCCAAATTTCATTGAGATCGGTTCAGCCGTTTAGGCGACAAACTCAAACAAACATATTATAAACTTTCGCATTTATAATATTAGTAAGATAGAAATGTATTTTATCGACAGTTGGTACTTCGGCGGCCTGTCCCGAGCTGAGGCCACGAAGTTACTTCTCAATGAAACGGAGAGCGGCGTCTTCCTCGTGCGAGACTCTAAGACGATACACGGAGACTATGTGCTCTGTGTAAGGTAAGTAAACACTAAAAGTAGAGACATGTTCTTTATATCTCCTTGAATTATACGAAAATAACGCCAGGAAACTTGAGTATTCACACCTCTATTCAATCTTTTTGGCTGACAGGGAGGTTGTATACAGTCAAAGAGGTGGCAAACTGACCACCAAGGCTTTTGCCTATTTGAATGTAAAAAAGTTACAGTAAAAAACAAAAGAAGCGCAGGAAGTGTTCACAAGTAAAGATTTGATTAAGATGAAAGGAATAATATTGGTGGTGGAGGAGACGCACTGAAAAGGGAAACATCCTTTTTATGCGCGTCTCCGCCGACGTCGATTAAGGGTCGGCAATGCATCTGCTATTGCGAATGCCTATGGGCAGTGGTTACCTTGCCATTTTGGCGGATTTAAGTGGCCGTTGGCTCGTTTGCCACCTTATAATATATATTAAAAAATAAATCATTACTAAATTACTTGTTTAGTTTGCTTGTCGATTAGGTGTAAATTATAATTCCGTGTGTGCAGGGAAGACGACCGCGTGTCGCATTACATAATAAACCACGTGGTGTCTGCGGATGGCAGCACGAGGTTCCGTATCGGTGATCAGCTGTTCGCGGATATGCCGGCGCTGCTTGCGTTCTACCGACTTCATTACCTGGATACCACGCCACTTGTGCGTCCGCTGCCGCAAGCACGCGCCCGCGCGGCCGCGCCCCCGCCGCCTCAACCACACACCGTGTTAGAGCTCGTCATCGCAAAGTTTGATTTCGTCGGCAGTGTGAGTACCAAATGATTCTATACACACGCTACTTCGTGGCGTAGGATGTCAAAATCACAGCATATTTCTAAACGCTGATATATTAAAAAAAATAATTCCAAGCAATAATCTATGATACATACTTATTTAATATTGAATCCATTCTTATTTTCTCCTTTCCCTTTTATTCCTCCTGTCATTCTCGCTTTCTGACTCCCCCTTTTAGTAACAAGCTTGACACAGCATACTAGTGACTTGGGTTGCAGTATTATGCAAGCATGCTCGCCCACGCGCCGTCGCCGCGTGCCAGCGGATATGTTTGATAATAACATTTATTTATATATCTGTTCTATCACTTACTTTCATGTCAATCGCTAAGGGCCTGTCCCGCCACTGGCCGATAGAGTCTCAGATAGCTTAAAAATGGCGTAACTGAATAGTTATCACCAAACCAAACCAGTTAGCACCAAAGTTATCAGACAATTTACTTAAAAACTGCCGACGCGATTTAAAAAAGTCTTTCACCATTACGAAGGTAATTTATCTGTAAATAACACAGGCATGTCTTATATAATTTTTAACTAGCTGTTGCCCGCGACTTCGTTCGCCTGGTATTAGAAAACATACGAACTATAAAAATAACAAAAAGCTACGGATCTCTCGGGAACCGGATACTTGTCGGGGATGAACCTTATCCCATGTGTACTCCAGACCTTGTTTTATATCTGTGCCAAATTTCAATAAGATATGTTGAAAAGTTGCAGAATGATTGAGTAAACATTAAAAAACTAAATTAATGAATCCCACGGGAACCGTAACTATTCCCGGGATAAAAAGTAGCCTGTTCTTCCAGACTATGCTCTAAACCTGTGCGAAATTTTATCGAGATTCTTTCAGCCGCTTAGGCTACAAACGCTAACAAACATCCATCTTAACTTTCGCATTTATAATATTAGTATGATATGATTTTACGGAGACGATGTCGCGAGAAAAAACTAGTGTTTTATAATATTATGTTTTAATGAACATAGACCTGTTTCTACATTGTCCAGTTATTTCTCGTAATTATTTTTATAATATAACGGACACGCCACTGGCTTTAGTCATTCGTCTGTACAGTCAGAGATGATAAAATGTGGCGCTAGTGTAGCTTTTATATTTTTCAAATGAGTAGGGTTAGCAAAAATATTTATTTGAATGACTTATGGTGATTAAATTTATGAACAATAGTCGATGTATTAAGTATTAAATAGACCAGGTTAGATTTTAAATCATTTTGAATTTAAAATTTTGCATTTTTCATAGTTTGAGCTTCCTGGCTCTACAGCACGTGTTTTGGCTCTATAAATAAACATATCTTGTTTATGGCCGCGATGTCTGGCGATGGTCGATGCCCGGTCTTGTTGTTATTTAGGCCGCGCCATTTTTAAAATCGCTGTCACGTAGGTCACAGCTAACTTCCTTTTCATAAAGGTCGATTTTGAATTGACATAGTTTCTAAAATTATAGGAAGATATAAGCACTTAATTGTATCTTTATTAGCTGTTGCTGGCGACTTCGCCAGCGTGAGATTAAAAATATATAGCCTATGTTATTCCCAGATAGAGCGTCAGTGGCTCAGTGGTTTAAGCACTTGACTTGTCAGGTCTTGTTCAATCTACAGATCTTGGGTTCGAATCCCGCCATGTACCAATGTGATTTTCGATTTTTCGAATTTTCATATGTACATAATTTACCCGACGTTCTTACGGTGAAGGAAAACATCGTGATGCAACCTGCACATATCGGCGAAGAAATTCAAAGATATGTGTGAAGTCGACCAACCCGCACTGGGCCAGCGTGGTTGACTATATTCTAGTCACCCTAATTTAGGATAGGCTCCAAGCCCCTCGGTGGGGAAATATAGTGAGCTGGTGATGATGATTCTCAAATAAATTATCATTCTAACGGTGTTATTAAAAAGTAAAACATCATTTTTTGTGAGCGCTGTGTACGCCTGTCATCTGTATGTTCTTCTGCTTCTTTGTTTCTCATTGTATACGGTATATTAATTTGGTTGTGAACCTTGAACATGCAATTGGTGTACCTTTCCAATAAATAAATAAATAAATAAAGAATTTTAGGCCCAGTAGTTTTTGAGTTATTTCAATAGGTACAAAAATACAAATTTTTCTTCTTTACAATATTAGTATATATTGGGATAGTTAGTAATAATAAAAGAGGCTTTTTATTGTTCTATGCATCCATACATAACCATCCATTTTATTTCGACTAAAGTCGACGACGCACATTTGTATATATTTACAATTAAATTGATTTGATTAATACATTTCAATGAATTAACCATTATTTGTTTTTACGTAAGAATTCATGGGAAATAATTGTTAATTACGAGGAATGGTTAACGTCAAGCAATTTATGGTAATTGTTCCATTATCACTCAGTAGAGGAAAATGCCTCGTTACGTCTAATTGAGGATAGGTAGAGATGGTTTTGGATTGTACACAAGATTTAACTTTTTTTACTAATATTAGCTGTTGTCCGCGACTAAGCATTCGTGAATAAAAAAAAATATACTAAAAATATAGCCTATGTTAGTGATGACATAGCTTCTTAATAGTAAATAGGTCCAGTAGTTTTTGAGTTCAATACATAAAAAAATAAAAATTTTTCCTCTGTATTAGTATAGTGTATGTATTAGTATAGATGGCTCAGTGGTGACACTTGACTTGTTATCTACAGGTCTTGGGTTCGAATCCCGCCATGTACCAATGCGATTTTCGATTTTTCGAATTTTCATTTACCCGACGTTCTTACGGTGAAGGAAAACATCGTGATGCCTGCACATGTCGGCGAAGAAATTCAAAGATATGTGTGAAGTCAACCCGCAGTGGGCCAGCGTGGTTGACTATGGCTTAGTTACCCCCTTATTAGGGTAGGCTCCGAGCCCCTCGGTGGGGACGTATAGTGAAGCTGGTGATGATGATGATGATGATTAGTATAAATATAGATAAATGTGAAAGTTTAGATAAATGGATGTTTGTTAGAGTTTGTAGCCTAAACGGCACAACCACAACTCTCACTCTATAAAATTTGGTATAGACGTAGAGGATAGTCTGGAGGAACACATACTCACTTTTGTTTTTTTTTATTCTACCACACGGAGTCGCGATCGAAAGCTAGTTTACTTATATTTGTGATAAAATAAAGCAGAGTTTGTTCAGAGTTATTGCCTCGTAAAACAGAAAACTTGGCAACAGAAGATAATGTGTGCCTTTAAGCCTGATTATACACTTTATAATTATCTATCTATACTATTATAATAAAGCGTAAACACACACTTCTTTGTTGCTTAAGATGTCAGCAATTACACTATATTTTTGAATAACCCCTTTTTTTTGATGAAACGCCCTACACTTGCTACACGCTTTAGGCTATATATTTCCACGCCATTAGGCTTAGGGGTAAATATAGTAGATAGAATAATTAATGTGGGAAAGAGACCATAAGTTGCTACCAACATCAAGGAAGCAAGATTGCCATATTAAGTTAATTGGTGCTTTGACATTTGCAATTGAGAATTTGACAAATGTAAACCATAAAATAATGTTTTTTAATTCCATGCGGGTGAAACCGCACGGGAATAGCTACTTATTAATAATTCAGATTATTTTCCGTCGTTTAAAAAATAATTATATTCTGATATAGTTTATGTTTTAGCAAAATAACTATCTTACTAAATAATTCCCTGGATGTTATGAATCGCCAGTTATTCCCCTATTTATTGTATATTCATGTCGAGTATAAATAGTATTTACAAATAAATGTATTTTTTTTTAAATTTCAAGATAAGCGGAAATAGTTCCTCAATATGAGAATCTATTAAATTGCAATATAATATGTCTTACTAGTAATTAAAAATGTGAAAGGTTGGTCGAAAATTTATTACTAAATATATTAAAAACGGCATATTGTATCTCGATGAAATTTGACACAGTTGTAGAAATTGGAAGAACACATGCAACTCAATATCTTTTTGACCGACTTCCCAAAAGAAGGAGGTACTCAATTCGTCTGTATGTTTTTTTATTTTTTTTTATTATTATACGTGGATGAAGCGCAGACGAAAGCTAGTCGTTTTATAGGCACCAGTGTGTTCACAGCCTTATGTGCGTTACGATGGCAGATTTCAAAAGGCGATCAGTTTTTAATGTATTATACAAACTGGGTTTATAGTCTGAATTATATTTACTTATTGATGAACTGGTTTTCGAGTCTTTCATACTAATGTTGGTCATCGTTTTGTGTTGAAAGTATTGTGTAAAATTACATTGACGTCTGGTAAGGTTTGTTTTCAGTACCGTTTCCTAAATAAATACAATATGCGTTAAAATTTCTTAATTATAATTATTAATTCCCTTTTTGATCATGTCTCCTTTCACGCAATCCATCTCTTTCTATGTCTACCTCTAACGTTCTCCTTGTTACATGCGATTCCCTCCTCATAACATGCTCATACCATGCTAACCTTTTACTCCTTACCTTCTTTACTACTGAGGCTACTCTCAAACTTCCTCTAATATACTCATTATCTTCTTTAGTCAAAGGTTTTCACTGTAAGTTAATTTTAGGATGCTGACGATCTACCCTTCCGTCGTGGTGAACGACTGATGGTGATCAACCGTGATGAGGAGCAGTGGTGGACGGCGCGGAATGCTCACGGACGCACGGGCTCCATACCAGTGCCCTATGTGCAGAGGGTATGTACTTCTTACATGTAGGAGACGTTCACACACCTAACTTTTTTTTTAGTAAAAATATTAGTACATTTTATTGTTAATGTATGTATACAAATATTGTATGTCTTACAAATGTTATAAATGTGAAAGTTTAATATGCATTGATGTTTGTTAGAGTTTGTAGCCTAAACGGCTGGATGGACATCGATGAAATTTGGCATAGATGTAGAGGATAGTCTGGAAGAACACATAAAAAAAATTGCAGTACATTTTTAATATTTCTTTCTTGAATAAAAAGCCCTACACTTACGACATGGCTATTTTCACGCTATTAAACTTATGGGGTTAATAAATTGAAATAAAAATGTTCGTATGGGAAAAGGACCATAAACAGTAACAGAGTAACCCTTCGTGCTAGTCTTAATTTTTTTTCTGGTGGGAAGGAAAACTATTTAATATAGAAAGAGAAAATTTCCCTTTTCTGTGCACCTCTTTCATAGATAAAAAGTGCGCATTTGCGTATCTGGCCAGTGGTCTTCTTCACCATTTCAGATTTAGATGGCCGTTTGCTTTTATGCCACCTAAATATAAAAAAAAAACAGAAATATGTTAAATAATAGAGGTTCTTATAGTGTTTTGTTATATGCTTGTGTTGATGTCGTTGGTAATTAGATCCTAGACGCGTCGGGTGCGCCGTACCCGCCGGCGGAGGCGCTCAGCCAGCTCGGCGACCCGCCCAGCCCGCCCGGCGCGCGCCACCCGCAGCAGCGCACCAACATGCAGGTGAATTACTGCCTTTCATTTAATCTATCATCATCATCATCATCATCACCAGCTCACTATGCATCCCCACTGAGAGCCTCGGAGCCTGCCCTAAGTTATAGGTTACTAGGTCTTAGTCTACCACGCTGCCCTGCGGGTTAGTCGACTTCACATATATCTTTGAATTTCTTTGCTGATAGGTGCAGGCATCACGATGTTTTCCTTCACCGTAAGAACATCGGGTAAATTATGTACATATGAAAAATCGAAAATCACATTGGTACGGCGGGATTCGAACCCAAGATCTGTAGATTGCAAGTCAAGTGCTTAAACCGCTGAGCCACCGCTCTTTAACCACTCTTCTCTCTTTAATCTGTACTAATATGTCATCATCAACTAGCCCTTATCCCTACGGAGGGTCGGCACAATGCTGCTCTTCCATACATTCAGCTGTCATATCTGAATCCACTCTTTGTCAAAGGAGCAATACTTTTTGTAATTTCATGCTAATAACGCTGCATGTGTTCCTCCGCTCGTTGTTTAGGAAATTGTATTGTTTAGGAGATATCATTAAAAGATAATATACGTTTAATAAGCAAAAAATTAATTAAAAGAAACTTTTAACACGTGAATTAACATAAAGACAATCTCTCAATCTGTGACAGCTGTCAAAGAGTATAGAATAATGACAACACTATAACATCAAAGATCAAATAATCATTGCTGTTTTGATTTATGGTTTGACACTTAAATAGTATCTTTGTATCATAAATTATGTTTTAATACACGTCCTTTGTAACAAAATTTTTCGAAGTACAAAATATAATAGTCGTTTATATTTATTTGGTCTAATGATGTTTTTACGTATTCCAGCAGCGGTCGCTGCCGGCGCTGGCGCGCGTGCGACAGACGCGTGTTCCCAACGCGTACGACAAGACAGCACTCAAACTGGAAGAAGGAGATATTGTAAAGGTATGTACTATACACGAGATTAGACTAAAATATCTCACAACAGTTATGCGATTGTCGATTTTTCCGCAACTGTTTAGTTGCACAATTAAAAAATGAGTAGTCTGCGCTCCATATAAGCTCTTAGGAATAGTTTAGTCAAAGGGGTGCACGCGCTCTAATAGTGCACCTGTCGCCTAAACTTTCTTACACTCTTAATTCTTTGTTCCCTTAACAATTCAACTTAAGTAATTATAAAAAAATGTGAAATCTATACTTGTATGTAATTTCGTAGTTTATGCATTTTCGTATACCGTTAGTATTTAAAATATATTTATGTTTTCAGGTAACCAAAATGAACATCAACGGACAGTGGGAGGGCGAGCTGAACGGCAAGATCGGACACTTCCCTTTCACATACGTCGAGTTTCTGGACGACACTGCCAGCTAAAGAAATATCTATTAATATATTATACCAATGTGTTTGTGATCATTTACAGTGATACTAGCAACACAAAGAATTATGTTATCTGTTAAATGAATTGACAGTATCTGTGCAATCTGACATTTGAACGCTGTTTAATCTATGGGATAACGCTGTTTGATCTATGAAAGTTGTGTTTAATCTGTGGCAGAACGCTGTTTAATCTATGACGGATGTGTTTAATCTGTGGCAGAACGCTGTTTAGTCTATGACATGTGTATAATCTGTGGCAGAACGCTGTTTAATCTATGACATGTGTATAATCTGTGGCAGAACGCTGTTTAATCTATGACATGTGTAATAATCTGTGGCAGAACGCTGTTTAATCTATGGACGTGTCGCGGTGACAATTTGCCCACCGAGCGCTCGGGCTATGTTAATTGTAACGCTGTTTTATTGCTTGTATTTTGGTAACATTTTTATATTATGTTATACGACGGATCCTCGTAGTTTAAGATACGCACATTTTTAACCTGGTTTTTATTTAATCTATAAATATGTTGGCTTTTTTCTTTGCCTATAGCATTTTAATGTTATATTTTAAAAAAGCTTTTAAATCAAAGATTCGATCTTTAATCGTTGAGATAAAAATGCATTAATAAATAATTTATCGGGCTCGAAGGATCAAAAATTCTAACTGCTAGTGAAAACACGCCTTAATTTCCCAAATAATAAGGAATTGACTAATACATCGAAAAGTTATCAAACTTTTGTACTATTTAAATGTTTTTGTACTTTAAATTGGATACAAAGTACATAATAAATTATTTCACTATATTGTTCCGATACACAATTTATATAGTTGTTTACAGTTTAAACCATTTATATATTTGTACACAGTACCTATTTTATTATTGCAAACTGACACAAGTTTATATTAAATTTTATACGGATAATATATGGCCGGAATTTTATATAGGTATAAATTTAAAAAAAAAAACATTTAATAGCTTATAATTCAATGTAACAAAACTAACAGATTTAGCATTCTGGGCTATAACAAAAATTGCATGATACAAAAATAAGGGATTTTATTATTTTATTTTAGGGCAACTGCAATGGCGAATGTTCAAAATTATATTTATATTAAATTATCTTGCTTGTTTTATAGAATTATTATCTACGTTTTCGATTTAAATATAGTTTACAGTCAGCTTAAATACTTAGTTCCAAAAACTTGTATACAAACACGACCATACGTTTCTAAAACGTGGGCGTGTTTGTATACTTGCGGCCATAAATGTATTTTTTGATGGTTAAATGTATTTTTGATATAGAAATCGTTAAATTTATGTTTTATAAACGTATAAAGCTGACTGTACATCAAAATTTTATTTTTAAGTATAATTTGTTCACTGTCTTAAGAATTTATTTCGTTTCTTATGTATATCTCTTTCCTTTCTTTTTTTATAATATCTTTGTTGCTGTATTTAATTTTGTTTACGAAAACGTATTTTCATAATAATTCTAAAAACAGTAACACTTCCAAATTATAGTCAATATTTTTATATTTGCTGATGCAATGATTTTTTTATATTATTACTTTCGTATTATAAAGGCTAAGTTTAATACATTTTTATATTTACTTATAAAAGTCGAAGTCCCAAACATAATTAAAATGGCCATCGACGAAATCGTAAATTCAAATTCGACTTCTAACTTGAAAAAATAGTAAACAAAAATATTTAAATAACGGCTGTTTACGATTCCTGGATTTTTGTACGACTTTTTTAATGTTAAAACCACTGATCTACACATGGATAGGTTATAAAACGGACTTGAATTGATAATAATAGTATTGTTTTTCTTAAAATGTTAGTAGATTTTTGTTAATTTACTAATATTTCCTTTATATTCGCTAAGCTGTAGGCTTATGCTAGGATATGGTTTTCAATAGTTGTGTCGGGATTCGAACCCACGACTGCAAGATCTGTAGTAGACGCTTAGTATGTGAGACGACGTTTTAAAGACAATTTATTTAACCCGGGCATAAGTCTATCTAAATTGCTCACTAGCGCCCTAATGGCCGGTTTCCCGGCTCATTTAACAATGCGTTTTTCGATAACCGTTAAATCCGCTTCCGAACGAACTAAGTAAAGATAAAATAAATGGTAACTTCAGAAACCCAGCATGAGTCAATGGATTCAAGTGAAGATACTTGTAAAATTCGAATCCCGCTGAGATTTTTGAATTTCATATGTTCGTATATTAACCAACGTTTTTACGGCTAAGGAACATATCGTGATGTCTATATCCGCTAAGAAATTCAAATCTTCATCCTTATCTTACTCCAGTAGGGTCGGCACAACAGGTTTTTGTCCTCCAAATAACTCTATCATACGTCATCTGTCATCACTCCTTTGATCATGTCACCTTTCTCGCAATCCATCTCTTTCTAGGTCTCCCTCTACCGATGTACCACACTCGTAACTAACGTCCTTGTAACATGCGATTCCCTCCTCATAACATGCCCTCATGCTAACCTTTTACTCCTTACCTTCTCAACCACTGGGGCTACTCTCAAACTTCCTTTATTATACTCATTTCGTATTTGAGAAATTAAAATGCTATGTATAAAATCAATAGTGCAGCGTGGTTGATTAAGACCTACCCCTAACTTAGAGTAGGCTTCGACCCTCAGTGGAGATATATTCCGGATAATTACTAGTGATCTGTTAATTTAAAAGTCTCTTTGAGTATGGCTGTTCTAAAAAGAACCAAGCCATTTTCTATCTCCGTATAGATTTTACATATTTTCTCAAACAATCGGAAGTTATGTTTTTGTTTGAGCATAAATTAGAACAAGTTTATTGGAATTTTTATACCTATCTATGTATAGTCAGTGGTGAAAACTCGGAGTAAATGATGGTAACTTGGTTAGTATTGGTTTATTGCATACTTATATATTGTGGTTTTTACCATGAATTGTATATGATATACTAAAGTATATGAGATTATAAAACATTTTGTATGTATTTTAAGTGTCGTAAATTGGATTAATCTAATTTTTTTTAAGTTATGTGTAACAGTTTAGTAATAATAAATTTTAGGAAGAATTATTTATGTGTTTTATTCATAGATTTAACCCAAACGTCCACGTGGAATTTAAAAACTTGAAAATGTACCGTAGCAGTGGAGATTTCTAATGTTAAGAGTTTTTGAAATCATTTTCATAGTTTGTGAGTTTTTGTTTCATGATGTATGGAAGAGCAGCACATGCCGACCGTAAGGGATAATAAGGGCAAGTGGATGATGAGAGTTTTTGTTTCATAAAAAAAAATTAAAACCTCTCGTATTCGTCTCGTCGTTATGTATTGTAAAAATTAACCCCATTTTTCATAAAAAAAAGGGTCTGATTGTCATTTTTTTGTTATAATAAACGGGGTTAGTTTTATAAAAAAACATCTGGCCAAGGCTTCTCTCTTTCTCGAAGAGCTTCAAGGCACTTTTGGACACTCCTGTACCTACATTGTGAATGAAGATAGAAGGTTGACATTTTGAACATCAATAGATATACCATAATTCATTAGACTGCCGAAATATCTTTGAGTTACATGTAAAAAGTAATCTTAAAGAAAAAGTATCTTATTAGTCATGTCATATTTTAACTTTGACTTTACGAGTCTTCACTAGTTATTTAGTAAAAAAAAACAAATTCATGTCAATTTTTTTATTTATATGAAAACAGTTTTACAATGTTCCTTTTTAAACAATAAATAGATAATTAATGAATATCAATTTAAATACGATTGACGGAATAAATATATTTTTTGCTTTACGCTTTTTTTCCGTATTTACAAAATTATATACAATCGAATGTCCCAAACTAGCCTTAACGACTTGAATATAAAAATTTATTTAATAAACAAAACGTTACAAGTACAACTTTGTACATATATTTACAGATATCGAATATTTAAGTCATAAGAAATTAAGAAAGGGACATTTATATCGCGAATAAATTCTATGTACACAATATTAAACAACGCAATATATTTTATATTTATCAAGAAAATGTAATAAATATTATTCTAATAAATATTTAAATAATTTAAAAAATACTGGCAGAATATTAAAGAGGCCATTAAATATTTAAGAACAAGAAATTTTTAAAAAGATAAATTAAACTTGGCACTGTCAGGTATAGGAAGCATCTATTTAGCTATAGAAAGAAATTAAAAATAAAGAAATAATTACAAGCAATTCTTTATTTGTTTTTAAACTCTTTAATAAAAACTTTAGTTTTTATTCGAAACTGCACGTCATTAATACCTTTGTCGATTTTGAAAAAAGAAAAAACAAATTCAAAACGTTCCAAATTTAAAATAATGGAGTTGGTTAGAAATTACTTATTTCTAAGGAATGTGGTTCACGGTTGTATGGACATAGGAGTCACAATTCGAGTCATCCAACGAAAATAGTTACATCTAAGCACGTAACCTTTTTCGTAGAATGAAATACTTACTAAATCGTATATACCGAATTTAAAGGGCACTTACTAGGGGCTTAAAACTAATACGGTAAAGTTACATTGAAAAATTACGGGTGTAAAAATTTTTTAGAATATTCGAATCTTATACATTTTATAAAAATCTTATCATGACTTTTGTCTTTTAAGAATTATTACAAGATATCTGGCCCGGTGGGCATAAATGGAATTAAATTATGACGACTCACTAACGCCTTCTTTTTATAGTATTTTATATGTAGTAGATGTGGTTTTTACATATTTTCTGACAGAAGTAAACGATACCCTCTCACTGGGCTAGACATCCTTGTTCGAATATAAGACCCTATTCATGAAGTGTGTCAGAAATATTCTAATGAATTTAGAAAAGAAAAAGCAATCTTTTAAATTTGAATCCTATGGTTTCCTGTGCCGAAACATACAAGCTACCAATCTCTATAAATAGACAGGATATAAGATATTACTTTCTACGTATTTGCGGTTGCGGTGGCGAAAATTGGACCTAATCGTAGGGATAGAATTAGCTGTCAATAATAGGCGCATTTAAATTGTAATGAAGAAATCGCTGGAATTTAAACCTATCCATTTATACCGACCAGTGAGATAAACACATTCTCTTCCGTAGTTAACGACGAAAACATATTTTCGTGTATTGTTTCGGCAGAAAAACCTAACTAATTCTTATATTGAAGGATAAATGGATAAGTCTTTGATTGTAATATTGTCTTTCGGATAGATTGGGACCCTAATTAAGAATTATACAAAATTGGTATTAAAAGGTAATATGCGTACTAATAAAGACATTATCTTACAGAATTATGATTCCGTAGATTTGATTAGTATTTCCCGTTGGACTGATCTGCCTAATGGTATTATTTTCCGATCGGACCAACGGGCAACATTATATCGTTACTTTATGCAATTAATGTTTCGAAAACTCTCTTTACTTACTTTTAATACTTTAACAACGTATAGAACAAATTCTCTCAGGTTCCAAAGTTCTAAAGCTAAATTTAACATTATAAAGGCAAGGAAAGGATAAAGTTTCAAACTGTTAAATTCCGTTACATTATCAATTCATTATACAATCTTAACCAATATAAGGTGATTTTTCAATGATTCTGCAGTAAACTATAAACTATAGTTTAATTGTACTTGTTGTTTTACTAAATTTAGTGGCCCATCCACAATATAACTAATACTACAGCACTAGAAATCTCACTTTTCACTGTGATATACACAGTTATCATTGTTAATAGCTCCTAGTCTTGTATGGTCGAATACTTTTTTAAATTCTCCAAAAAGGCTAAGGTTATATAGGAAATAAATAAAAATTTGAGCATCGTTAATGTGTCAGACAACGGTGTAGTACAAAACTCTACTTAATTTAAACGAGCACCGGTTTACGCTTGCGTTTTCTTCTGTGCCGCCTCGTGTGACAGTGACATTTGTCTGCGACTTGACAGCTGTGACGTCCGTGACTTGCGTCGTGGCCGCCATGTTGCGTGACGTCACTTGCGCGCACGGTGCAGAGCGCGGCTGGTGCTATAACCGCTTGAAGGCGGGCGGCATCGCGGCCGGCTGGTGGAAGGGGTGGTACTGGCGAGCTAGGATATCGCCCTATAACAGCCCAAGTATTAACCTATACATTCGTTAATATGTAAGGTTAACACTCTTCCTACACCAACACTACATCACATGCAATTAAACTACTCAAATCCACACTCAGAATCGCTAAATGTTACACAAGCTGTCCTTCAGTCGTCACTAAAGTACGCTCTTACTACGTCTGAGTGCAGCTGTTAGTATTAGATAAAAGCGCATTAACAAGGAAAGAAGTCGACTAGTACAAAATAGATTACTTTAATGTTGAAAGTAAGATTTCCGTAAAAGGAATTTAGTATTAATTTAAATTTAGATGATTTTCGCACTTACATATCTCAGATTGTACGCAAGGGAGAGGGGTAATGTTGTTTGTTATAACATTTGTTAAAATGATATAATAGTTTGTACACCAATTATCAATACTTACAACTTGTGGCTGTTGGTTGTGCGCTTGTTTCAAATTTCTCTCTTGTATCATCAATTGATGTGCGGCTCTGTGACAAATATTAATTTAAAAACACAAACATTCTGTCTAAATTAACTAAATGAAGAACATTCTCTCATCTGTCTAAGTTTTTTTCATAAATAGAATAATTGTCTAAACCACGTTTGCCTTTTGGACTAAATAAAGCCCCAGTGAGTTTTCAAGTCAGTTTCAGTTGATGCAATTTTTTTTTACTGAATGGCTAAAACTGTCTATTCTAGTGTTTGTGATCGTAATAACAATATTCAAGTTTTATAGTTTTAAGAATTATTCATACCTGTCCATTTGCTCTTGTGTCATTTCGAGTGCTTCTTGCATCTCTCTAGATGTGTTCCGCACAAACTCCGGGTCGCAGTACGCGGCGAGGCCTTGCTCAGCTAATACCTATGTAAATAAGTATAAAATGCATAATGAAATATATGTGTTTATCTATATAATTGTATTCTGTTAAAGTAGCATTGCATTAAACTTGTTGATAAACCGTGGCTCAAAGAATGGGAATTGATAGATATTGAATCGGTCCTAAATTGGACATTATTTATTGCTTTTTTTCAGAATTTGCTTTTAATTTTTGGTAGTCAATACCTAGCAGGATTACAACTGAATGACGTTTATTCTAGAAGGAATTTTAGCACGTCTTTACTGATATGCACACATATGCACACATATGCACTTGAATGTATTCACTTGGTACTTGTTTGTGAGAACATCATCATAGAGGCGTACTAGATGGCCTGTTTTGGTCTTGTAGTACCAAGTAACTTACCCTGGTGACGAGACTCTCTGCAGACCCCACAACGGGCACGGACACGCTGTTCCCGCGCGGGCTGCCCGGCAGGGACACCACGCCGCGTACGCAGTTATCTCCCCCTGGTTTGTAATTACACGTTACGGGGATTTGTAGATTACACAGTTATGCCATAGTGTTGCCATTTAAAGTACTTGAAAATGTATAATTTCGTTAAAAAAATCCTGTGACAATTTACAGGTTTTCATGCTAATTATCATTTTTTTATAAAATAGTCTAATTTTCACGATAATTTGGAAAATAGAGTTAAATATATTTTGTGTTTAAAACTAATTTTCGTTTAATCTAATTTAGTTTACTATTTCTACTCTAAATGGTTTCTTTAAAATTTTCTATTTAAGCATTAACATCTTTACAAGCTTTGGCTTTTGAAAGCACGCCTCTTCTAATTTTTACTATAATTTAAAACTAAATCATGTGATTCTTATGCTTTCTAATCTTCAAAGCTCTTAAGCTCGACTTTTTCTAACTTTAAGCAAGAAACATCTAAATCAGTCAGTGTTTTTGTGATTTTTGTTTTATGATTTTGTCGTGCAGTGAAAGCATTTCTTAAATCTTCAGTCCCTGTCTAAAAAAGCTTTCTATTCTATACTAGTTGCAAAACTATTTAGCTGTCAGTGAAAACATGCTTCTTTTGGTGGTTAAATATACTGTTAGATTTAATTAGAATCGTTAGTAATTCGATTAGAAAAAATGGTTTTTGAAACATACTTTTTTCTATCAATTTGTGCAAAGTGAATATATTTGGTGTATGATATGAGCTTTTTCTAAGCAAATATGTGAGTAATAGCTGTGTTTACGCACGCTATTACTTTTAGTGTTTGTTTTGTAAGCTTGACTCATGTGATCTTTCGGTGAACGGTTAAGGAAGTTTCTTTCGAGTTTACAAGTACTTAATATGTTCTTCATTTCGTAACTTACTTTATAGTTAATCAGTAGCTTTTAAGTTATCAACCTTGACAGATAAAAATACAATTAATCATAGGCATGTACGGCTTTTATCAAATTGTTAAATTCAAAAT
The DNA here is from genome assembly GCF_000836215.1 of Papilio polytes. Classification (NCBI taxonomy): domain Eukaryota; kingdom Metazoa; phylum Arthropoda; class Insecta; order Lepidoptera; family Papilionidae; genus Papilio; species Papilio polytes. The sequence continues at coordinate 473,133 of NW_013525035.1, read as the reverse complement.
CTAGTTTAACAAATTTAATAATTCTAATTATCGTATTTCAATTATATTGAAATAATATATTTAAAAAACTAGAATAATCATCAATCCAAAATCCAAAATTGATAGTTATAAAGGGGTCAAGGCGCCACAGGCCACAGTGGAAGGGAAACTTCGTGAACCGCGTGCGGACCTGGCGAGCGCGGGCGATCTACTTTGCGGGCGGGGGCATGCGTGGCCGCGCCCGAGGACGCGCTGCGCACCATCCGACCTGCCCGCACGCGCATGCTGCGCCGCTCGCGCGCCCGCTCCCGCTCCCGCTCCCGCGCGTGAGAAAACGCGAACGGCAGCTTCGCGGCCGCGTTGTATCCGTACAGCGTCATCGTCTGCGCCTCAGTCGTCGGCGTGCACTCGCTCGCCAGCAACGGTGATATCTTCGGCTGGATTGCTTCCAACATCGGTGAGGGTGTTTTATCTTCGGGAGATGCTTTCTTCGGTATCGCTAACATTTCCTTCGAAGACGAATCTTCTGGATGTATCTTTTGACGAGACACCACAGTCGGTTTACTCGAAGTGTCAGGTGTTGATAGATAATTCACGCAACCGAACGCTAAGCCGATTTGTCCAAGCATTTCCGGATAGTTAGATTTCTGATTGCTGTTACATACCGTGATCCGAGTGAAAGCAAAACAAAAGTACAAGTGTATTGTTAGACAGGTTAGTAAGTGCTCGAGACGAAGGGGATCGAAGAAGTAAATGGAAAGATCACTCTAGATAAAATCACACGTTTCACTACCTTTGTAAATAGCGTTCTTAAGATCGTTTGTTGTTCTTCTGCAATATAAGCAATGCTAGTTTAGAATATATTCAGTTAATAATAATATCAATTGCGTTGATAATGGATGACATGAATATGTGATAAGTTATAATCATACTTACTCAAGCACTTGGTATATTTTCTCCGACTCTCCATTTAGTATTAGCGGTCTCAGTGGTATCTGTTCTTTTGGTTGCCCGTTAGCCCTGTTGATGTAAATTTTATCTAAAAAATACTGCCAGACTAATATAATAATTGTCTAAACCTGGTATGCCTTTTGGATTAAATAACGCACCAGCTACTTTTGAAATCATTGCATTTTATGATGAAAATAGAGGTAAAAAACTTACAAATTCGGTGCAAGAGGCATCGGCCCTACTCCATATTCCTTCTGCATCATTGAACTTAGATGATTACCAACGGCTTCTGAAAGTATATATATATTATTAGGGTCAATTTCAAAATAATGTAAGTTTGTTTAAATAATTCTTCCTACCTGTTGGACCCTCTCCCGGTTTCCTGTGCCGATTGAAATGCTTATTAGGTCCATGTCTTCGTATACTTGACCAAACACCGCCGAATAATGAATGATTTCTCTAAAATTAAATTAGGTATTAGTTACTTTCTAAGAAGCCAAAAAGTGGTAACCTAATCATTACGAAGTAATGGAAATTTCTCTGGTTCAAATATTTTTTTATACTTACAGGTAATAACAATTGAAATATTCTTTATTACCATTTTCTAAAACACGCAAAGTAAATCACGCAAATGCGCGATGTTTTTTGCTCGGTGATTCTGGGAATTAGGTTTTCTGCTCGAAGGACCAAAAACTTGGACTATTAAAATATTCGATACTAGCTGTTGCGCCACTTCATCCACGTGGAATTATTAAAACTTAGTAAAAAAATAGCCTATGTTACTGAATAGTTATTTAGCTTTTTAGTGGGGTAAGAATTTTTTAAATCTCCCCAATAGGTTTTGAGTTATTTCAATAGTTACAAAAATATAAATCTTTCCGATATTTACAGATGCTGATTTGCGTAGTATTTAGTAGTAATATATTACCCTATGCATAGGCACGTCAGTATCCGCGGCGATATCGTCCAGGTTCCCGGAGATGGCGCGCTTCAGTTCAGGGCCGGCCTCGTGTAGCGTGCGCAGCCCCGCCTGCAGCGTCATCTGGTGGTTCTGCTCGTCGCTTTGACGCATCTCTTGTTCCTTACGTTTTTTGAACCTTACGATAAAAAAAAACATTTCCAATTTGCACCCGAAATATTCGACGACTTGGATTCTATTTGGTGCCGCGCTCATGGACTCTTAGATAAGTCCGCTAGAGGCGCTAATGTCGGCGATGTGATTGGTGGAGCTGGCACGTGACGGGAAATGGAACACACCGGAAGCAATGGAGCGATGTACTCTTATAAAATGGACTTCTGACATCTTAGGAAACATAATATAATTCTAATAGTATATATATAATATAGTATAATTTCATTATTCTTTCGGCTGTATTTTTTTTTAGTTACTTACTTGATTTCCTTGTAAGCTCAACTAAAGTTAATCAATAAAATCTAGAATGTTCTTTATACAAAATTTCGTATTAACTTGTTTATTTTTTTTTTAATAATCTGATAGTGTTGGTTCGAGGTTATTTTAAATTTTTAAATATCTAAAATATAAAAAACTAGTGCCTAAATCGTGAATTTCGATCGCTTCTAAAACTAAATCAAAAAAGGGGGAAAACACAATTTGGTGTAATTAGGATAGGTAAAAAAATCAAAGATCTGTTTTTTTTGCATGCTTAATTCGTTAATTTAGCCCGTGATTATGGCTGGGGGTATATAAATTATTTCAAAAGAAAAAGAAATTAAACTCCATGTAGGATCATGCGGGAAATAACCCAAATATAAAAAAATAGGAAAAATTTCCTAACAATTTTCATGTTTTCTAATGTGTTGTCTATTTTGAATTCGGTATCTATGTATAAAATGATTTGCATTGTAAAATTCAAAAACTCTAAAGGGGCAAAAACATCCTAAACACATACATTTCTTTATTGATGTTACTTACGCGTGATTCCTATGGAACAGAAATATACAATCAGTTTTACATTTTATTTGATTTGTAAACACATAAATATACATTGACATACGAGTAATTCTTTCAACACTCAATTATTCTACATTCCAGTAGAAATTTGTAGTAAAATGTTTATTTCTAATGTGTATGTTGAAACTTTAATAACAATATTTTAAAAGACAAACTAATAAAATAAATAAAAAATAAGCAACCTGAAAAATTGTATAATTTCAACCATTTCTCCTGATAATATTGTTATTACAGGCTAAAAATTTGGAACTTAAAAACATTTTGACTTTAAAAGGCATCTTCATCATACCAAGTCAACTTGTTAATTCGTTAACAAACTGTCTTAAATAGACCATAAAAGATGAAAATCTCTTTCTCTCGTTTTAACCAGAGAGAGAGAGAGAGAGAGAGAGAGAGAGAGAGAGAGAGATTCTGTACATTTTGACTATAGCATAGTGATTCTTAGAGTAGTTCAGTGGGGACGTATACTGAGCTGGTGAAAGCATACCTTCTGAAGTAGTCCTGTATGAGGAAGGTGGCGTAGAACTTGCCGACGGTGATCTCGTTGGGGTCTCCCGGCGGCGGCACCACCTGGTCCAGCAGCTTGGGGGAGGTTCGCTTCCAGATCTTCTTTATCACCGCGCGCAGCTCCGTGTTACAGTCGTCGATGTTACCTAGCGTAAATAAAACTGTTAAGTAATCTATACTATAAAGAGGAAACATTTTTATTTTTTTAATTCTATGTGGACAAAGTCGCAAACAACAGCAAGTTTCTTATAAATCGTACCATCAGTTTTGATTTTCAATGAAGTGCGGACGACAGCGAAGAGAGTGGCATTGAAGAGGACAGTGCCATCAGAATTGAGTGGCATGTTCATACTGACGAGACGCTTGCATGCCACACGATGAGGACAAAGTTTGCCGAAACCTGAAAACAGTAATAAACTATCTTACTAATATTATAAATGCGAAAGTTTAGATGGATGTTTGTTAGACTTTGTAGCCTAAACGGCTGATCGGATTTCGATGATTGTCATAGATGTAGAGTCTGGAAGAACACATAGGCTACACTTTTGTTTGAATTCCAAGCGGATGATGTCGCGGGCAAAAGCTAGTAATTAATATTTCGTTATTTAGTAAAGATACTTTGTCTAATTTGTCTAAGAAAGTCCCTTAGCGTAGTTTATATTGAATACCACTTAATAACTTGAAGTGAAGTTAAGTTTCTCGTACACTTACCTAATGGTGGGCTAATTTTTCTTAACAAAGTGACAACATCTAAATGTTTAATCCGACCCTTAGCGTCCGGGTCGTATTCACTCCATAACCTACAAATTAAACAATTGTTTTACGTTAACAAAATATAGGATTGTAATAAAATTATACATAATTACAAATATGTTAATACTCAGTTTATTCCTAAGTTTTTACCGCGTTTATTTGTAAGGCTGTGAGGTAAATTGTTACCTTATAAATTCATCTAAGTGGTGTGGTCCCAGAATTGACCAGTCTCTTGTTAAATAATCGAAATTATCCATAATTACTGCTACGAATAGATTGATGATCTGAAAGAGAAATCAAAATATTATTACAAGGCGACAAGAAACCACTTTGAGTTACTATGACAAAAACGTTTAAAAAAAACCTGAATAGAAAACAATTGAAGGTACCAGATATTTCTAATGTTTTCTTTTTTTTATCTAACAATATTGTATACCTATATTTGTATATAACAGGATTTGTTATCATTCTTGTGTCATATTTAAATCCCTTTCTCTTTACCACCCTTTTCTTATGAGAGGATGGGAAGGGGGAAGTGGATTTGACGGTGGAGGAGATGCATAGGAAGAGGAAATATCCTCTTTATGTGCGTCTCCTCCTCTGTCGGATAAGGGTAGGCGACGCATCTGCAATTACAGATGTCTATGGGCAGCGGTCGCTTCGCCATTTTGGCGGATTCAGGTGGCCGCTTGCTCGTTTGCCATCTTAGGTAAAATAAAAAAAAATATATTTCTTATATGATTGTTTAATAACTTATCTGTTGATGTATTTCATAAATTAATAAAAAAAAAACTAAAATAGCATAATTAACAAGTTTTAATATTTCTTAAAACCGCGACAAAAACCCGTCCTATTTCACTAACTAGCACAATTTATTTACAGTGTATTCATTATATTTTAGTATGTTTTTAGTATTTGCAGTTTTTAAAACCGCGACAAAGCTCCGTTTCGTTTCTCTAACGCAACATATAAGTTCAGTATACCGACCAGGAAGGAGCAGAGCACGTAGAAGGAGATGAAGTAGGGGAAGGCGAGCACGGAGCCGCACGTGCCCTCCTCCTCGCCCGCGCCCTCGCCCTCGTCCGCGTAGTTCCGGTCGCAGCGCACCTCGGGCTCCGGCGACACGCCCATCATTATGTCCTGCCACGCCTCTCCTACCACACAACAAAACCAAAACATTTCGTAAAATATATATTTGACGCTGTAACACTCAGGGAAAGAAAATAAATCGAATAACATTTAAGAGCGGGCAGACCTCTGACTAAAGAATCGTGCAATGGTGCGATTGTCAATTGTTTCGTAGTTCACAAATAATCAGAGGAATCAAAACGAGATCAAACGGTTGTACGATAGTTTAGTCAAAATAGGGTCAGTTGTGTAATCTAGACGTCTATAAATAATTTACATATTTGTGAGCGAAAGGCATTACTCTTGTCAATCGTGTAACATTGCATATTCATGGAAAACTAGCTGTAGCACGCGATACCGTCCGCGGAATTAAGAAACATAAATCTCTGTTCTTTCAGATTACGTTCAACATTTATGTCAAATTTCAGAAAGATCCGGATAGTTATTTACAGACCAATCTACATTTTTACATTTATAATATTGGTAGTTCAACAAAGTCAATTTTGTACAGTTTAAGGAATCTTACCAGTGGCAGAGCGAAACAACACAAGGATGGCTTGCGGGAACGTTTGGAAATGATTGTTGCGTGTGATCGGAGTGTCGTCGTCGATCGCTATCTTACCAAATACCTAAAACAATATAAACACACACTATTATAATTACACACACACACACATATACACACACTATTAATAGTATTAACTAGTTTAGTTTCTAAGATATACAAGAAATAAAACAGGTTTGCAAATATGTACAAATAAACGCAGTTTAACAGTTTTGGTAAAAAAAACTACTTCTTTGAATGTATATTATAATACGTATGTGCTGGCACACACCTTTGACTAATCTATCGCACAACTGTTTTGTCTCGCTTTGATTCCTTAGAGGTTATATAGAGCGCACACTCGATTTTTAGTTGTGCAACTAAACAGTTGTGCTGACAAACAATCGACAATCGCACAACAATTGTGCGTTTAGTCAAAGAGTGCACCAGCTCACACACATTACAAAATCATTTAGATTATTAATCATGAAGATTTTTAACAAAGTCTTGGTTACCTGCATCCCAACAACAGCGTAAATGAAAAACAACATAAGTATCAACAATGCGACGTATGGCAGAGCTTGGAAGGACTTTATGAACGTCCACAGTAGAGTTCGAATGCCTTCACCTCGGGATAATAACTTGACCAGTCTCATTACACGGAACAGTCGGAAGAAATTTATCGATGGTATCGAAGACTCCTGAAATATGAAATCGAGTTATCTCTTTTCCTCTTACCTATTTCCATTGAGAAAGAAAGAGATGTGTTACTACACATCATTATTTCTGTTGCTTGATTTTACTCTGTATTTAAACCATGACAAGTAAATATCTTATATTCGTTGTAAAAGTTGGCATTAAATCGCTTGTTTCTTAGTATTTTTGCTAGGATTAGATATACATTTTAAATTTATGCTTCGTTATAAGTGTGTTCCACAAGTTCGTTTGCTGTAATCAATTCTTTTTGATATGTATGTGTCAAGTGCTTTTTGCATCTATGAGTTTTGTGTTCTAAATATGTTGTGCTTTCTTGCTAATCTTGTGTCCTTAAGCACACTGTTACTGTCCCAAATAATTTGTACACCTAAAGCATTATATATGATATACGACATTAAAAGCTTAGGTTATTTTGTTTTCTATTTCTCTGTGGACCTATACTATATTCTATCTTTTATTATCTTTTCTAATACTAATAACTTATTTCTGCGTGTAAGCGTCCTTACCTTAACAACATGTGCTCTTGGCAATCCACTACCCTGAAATAAACATTGCTCGCTTGAATTCCTTAGTTAATTATTGTAATTACAGTGCTCTAGCGTATGTTATTACAACATCAACGTCCATGCTGGGGACAGTAACTACGCCGTCTGCATTTAGAAATAATACGAAGTTGTTTTTTTATTATTACCAAGCTCTTATGCTTTCTTGTTGAATATTTAATGAACACTAAGAAAGTCTTTTAATGTAGATTTTATAAGAATTGTTTAAGGGTTTTGATAATCATTAAAATAACTAGAACTGTGATAGTTCATTTGTTTTTAGCATTTCTTTGCGTTAATTCATTGATTCTATTTCTCCAGTTTTCTGCACAATTTAATATAGTTTTACATTTTATAGTTTAGATGTTTATTTAAAAATATATTATTATTTCGAAATGAGACGGCATTTAGGTGTTTGTCTATCAGATTTTATACTATAATTGCCTATTTACCTGGTTTTTAAGTTCATTTACTTGTGATACAACAATGTCAATGATACTTCCGAGGACTATGATGAAATCGAAGGTGTTCCACGCGTCGCCGAAGTAATTCTAGAATAATACGATGGCTATAAACATTAGAAAGATAAAATCATACTAATATTATGAATGCGAAAGTTTAGATGGATGGATGTTAGAGTATGTCGTCTATACGACTGAACGAATCTTGATGAAATTTGGCTTAGATGTAGAGGATAGTAAGAACACATAGGCTACTCACTTATGACTTTTTTCAATTTCACGCGGACGGAGTCGTGGGCGAAAGCTAGTAGTTTATATTACCTTAAACCTGAATGCAGCCAGTTTAAATATGAACTCCAGCGCGAAGACCGCTGTGAACAGCATGTTGAGGAGATCCAATGCTTTGCTGTATTCTGCTGACTGGTTGTGGTATTTCATCGCGAGGGTGATGGTGTTGATCATGATGAGCACAAAGATGGCGTATTCAAAGGGCTGTGACGTCACGAACCACCATACTTTGTACTGAATACGATGTTTTGGGATATACCTGATTGTAGAGAAAGTGTTTTTTACTGCAGTTTTATACAATTTTAAGCGGTCTCTAAAGTTATAAAATCTTTTTCTAATTACAGTAATCTGTTTCTTTTTAAAGGTAAATAGTAATCGTACCTTCTAATGGGTTTTGCTTTTAACGCGAATTCAATACAATTTCTTTGGTTCTTGTCGAGTTCGCAATTCTTGTACTCCTGTTCACCCTCGTTTTGGAATGTCACTATGACGAAACCAACGAATATGTTGACCTAAAATTAGTTATATTAATTATATCTTTAGTTACTATTTCAAATCGCACATAAGCCACAACAAAAAACTTCTAGTGATTACTCAAGTTTGAATCCATTCAGATGTCTCCTCTTAGTAATTAGCACTGTTAGGAACTGCGTTAGGGGTAAATAAGCACATTAATATGTAACACTTTTGAACACCAAAATATTGTGGCTATGAAGCGAAGTATTCAATATGTCTTTCAGTATTCCTCTGTGAGAGTATACTCACCATGAAGAAGGCAATAATAATAATATAAATAATATAGTAGGCTGCAACAATTGGACGGAAGTTAGTTATAGGGCCGCGGTCCTCCGCGTTCGAATCTATTGATACGTACAACAACCTGCGAAATACGTTCATATTGAAAAATAATAAACAACAAATATATAAGTATAAGTAAATTAATTCGAATTTTGGGCGCCCGTTTGTGGAACCAGTCCGGCGCCTCTAAATACTGAACTTCGATTGGCTGGCGCCCGCAACAGCAGGACGTTCATTGGTTGGCGCCAGTTAAGGTTCGGTGCCCGAGTTAATACGGTCTTAGATAAAAATAAGAAGAGAAAAATCTTACCCTGGCCATCCCTCAAATGTGGAAACAGTGAACAATGTAAGCATGCCCTTCATCACGTTGTCAAAATGAAAATCATTTCTTCTCCATTCTCTATCTCTTACTACATAGTTCCTATTCTCGAATACTAAATACGTCCCCCTGAAAAAAAAGTCAGCCATCAATTTTTGTATGTCCATACGGAGGGTTGGCACAGGATATATTCTTCCATACATCTCTATCAGTTGTCATATCTAAATTGTCTCCCTACTTTGTTTCCTTTTTCACGAAAGTATAGATACGTCATACGTAACGTTATAAATTAATTTAAAATAATTATAAAAATACTGTTCCCGTGCGACTTCATCCGCATAAAATTGTGAAAATTTTAATTTTATTGTTTACATGTGTCAAAATCTCAATTGCAAATCAAAATGACATGACATGATGTCAAACCATGGGGCGACCTTGTTTCCTTAATGTTGGCATTTGTAGTTTGTGGTCCCTTTCCAACATGAATGTGTATTTTCCAATTTATTAACCCCCTAAGTTTAATAGCGTGAAAACATATAGCCTAAAGCGTGTTCTACGTTAAGGGGTTTTTATTAAAGAAATAATAATTCAAAAATTTGCTGTAATTGCTGACATCTTACGCCACAAAGTAGTGTGTGTTTACTCTTTATTATAATAGTATAGATAGTATAGATAGTATATATGTACTTACTGACACTCCTCCTTAGTCATCTTAGAAATATCATTACATCTAAAAAATTTGCCCTGAAACAAAACTCTTTGAAATTAGACATATGTTCAGTAAAAACTGATTTATTTACCATGCTCAAACAACACTATACAAAACCAATACATTACTATGTCTAACATCATTTTATAAGATAGTAACATCTCATTTCTCATGATGAAAAGCGTTACATAACAGCTATGTACATCGATCGACACAAGCAATTGTAAACGGCTTTACATTCTTCATGCACACTATTACATACACATTTTTCTATTATACATTCTGTTAACTACTTCATAAGTGGGAACTTCTAAAGATTTACAAATATATTTCACTATACTTGTATTAGGTTTTCGATACATACATTGCATAAAATTTTATCAGTAGGTTTTGTAAAAATTTTCATTTAAAACCAATTGTTTTAATTGATAAACATTCATCTATTCTTTTTATTTTAGTGGAATACTTTCCATGAGAGTTACCAGCCGATAACATAAGCTAGGTCTAGTGAGAGATAGCAACCATGAAAAAGATTTTAGAGGGCTGCTACCCCTGTACATTACCCTGGTTCACTCTTGATTATAATCTTACATCAAGCATGTTCTCATCATAGATTTTAGTAATAATTTTTAAGCAATAACAACTTATGCAAACATTTATACAAAGAAACACAATAAGTACCCCTCTGGCGTGCGATATAAGTACAAATGCAGCGAAACAAACATTTGGGTATGATTTAGAATATCCCACTTATCCATGCAATGGAAGCCTCACCTTAAATAACTGTACACCAACGACAGCGAACATAAATTGTAATAAATACGTAACTAGCATTATGTTTCCTATAGTCTTAATTGCTACTATCACACATTTCACCACGTACTACGGCATTATAGTGATTGGTCGCACGCCCATACATTACCAATTACCAAAGGTATACGCCAGATTTCAATGACCGGTTACCACGCAGCGTCGGAACATAGGGGACAAGCAAACATGTTTAATACAGGGCATGGGGCAGGTAATCTGTTATAACTAAGTACAGACAAGTTAGATCCGGGGTGGATACTTAAACGCCAAGGTAGGGGGGATGGTTATTTTAAACTGGAAGTTAGTCTAAATGATCTACACCTTTGGGTTCCTTCACCATGCTCTAGTTTAGACAACATTAATTCTTCTAAAAACTTAATATCTCTATTGACATGCTAAACTATTGTATTGTTAATCCTAATATGAAGAATCAAAGCAGCTTATAAAATAGAACAGTATAGATAATGCTAGAAGAATATGAGCAGCGATGGAGTTAGCACAAGAAATCAAAGCAACTGCAAAGACGGCTTGAAATGCGAAAGATAGAAACCATGAGAAATGAGTAAATTAAAAGATAGGAAAGTAAGAAAAGATAAAAGAATCCAAAGATTTAATACCCAAAGGTGTAATTGAAGTCGTAGAGAATAGGGATGTAGACAATATTTGTTTACACACGTGTTGGATAGCATAGTGCTGTATTGCTCCTGAAATATAATATAGTAAGCCCCCTACCTTGAACATTTGAACTCCCATGACAGCAAACATGAACTGTAGTAATGATGTTACCAATAATATGTTGCCAATCGTTTTGATGGCAACGATCACGCATTGAACAACGTGCTATAATCAGGGAAAGCAATTGTTTAGGATTTCAATAGTGTATATCTTTATAACATTGGATCTAAAGACGTAGTTATTCATTTCAGAAAACCTTGGCTTAAGTATATTATCAGTTTATTTATAGTCGGTTTTAGAATTAAGAATATAAAGGATGACGTGGTGAAGGATTTGAGACTGACCTTAAGGCCCTTGGCCCTGTTGATGGCCCTAAGAGGCCGAAGCACCCTGAACACTCGCAAAATTTTCACTACAGATATACTGCCAGACCTGTAGACAACATTCAAATAAGTAAAACCATTTGAATAGATATACTTGATTCAAATTAAAGTAACGTAAGTGAATACAGATATTTTTGAGGTGTTCGATACATTTCTGTAGAACTTAGACAACAAACCCTAAGATAAATTGACATAAAACAGACATTTATTTATGAGTATGGGAGCGTTACAATATTAAAGTGTTGGGTGTAACCCAACTATAGTAATCAAGACAGGAAAGTAATGAATAAGTAATATTAAGTACTAACTTAAAGCTCATAGAGATGAGCGAGACGCAGACAACGAGCATGTCGAGGACGTTGAATGCGGAGCGCAGGAAGGCGCCCGGGTGCAGCACCAGCCCGTACGTCACCAGCTTCAGAAACAGCTCCAGTGTGAAGATGCCCGTGAAGAACATGTCGAACTGGCTCAGTAACTGAACAGACAGTATACTTCATTCTTATACAAAACTTTAGATTTCCAATGAAAATACGAAAACAGAGATCTTTTCATACAGACTTTTTCGAGATGTTTTCTATATAGTGAAACATCTAAGGAAAGAAGAGAATTGTGTACTTTTTATCTGACTTCTTGGCTTTAAGTTAACATCTCATATATTTAATTTATTTATTATTCTCATTCTAATACTATTTTTACCATATGCATCGCTAGCCGATGACCTAAGCTAGATCTAGGCAGCTATCATACGATCTTCGTCAAAGTAATTATTATTACATTCTCTTTGGAGACGCAGATAACTGGTTCATCTATACTAACGTTATAAAGGAGAAAGAATTGCATTTTTGTATGTATCCGATTCACGTAAAAACTACTGGGCCGATTTCAAAAAATTCTTAAACCGTTAGAAAGGTAACTTATCGATGGCATAGGCTACATTTTTATTATTTTTGTAATTTCACGTACACGAAGTCGCGAACAACAACTATCAATAACAATTTCTCTTACCCAATTCCTAAATCCCTTCTGTGCAGCATCCAATGGATCCTCTGCAGCCAACATGGCGGAGGAGAAGAGGATGCACACGAGGATGATGTTTCCGAAGGTAGAGGAAGCCGACAACTTGTAGCAAAGTACACGAAACCTAGCATATAAGTAAAATATATAAAGATTACCATATTTAGAAATGTACTATAGTAAAGCAGTTTTCGAAATAACGCCATCTATTGGCATGTTATCATGTTTGATACGTTTTTTTTAATCAAATCCTTTGCAATTTTGTTTAGAAATTTCCCTTATTAAGTTAAATATATCTTTCATAATTTATTTACTTTACCTTGTAGCATTAACATAACTTTACTAACATTGACAAACAATTACACACAAAATGAACAGCACAATATTAATTTCAAATTGTATTAAATATAAAAAAAGCAAAAACAATCACACGAAGGCTGTAAAACATTAAAACAATTGCAAACCTTAAAACAGTAAAAAGCTCATGCATTCTAACAAACAATAAAAAAAATCTTCGTACGAAAACTCGACTAAAAAACTATTCGACTAAAATCGCATTTTTTAAACATGCTTCAACTGATAACCCAAATTGTAAAACAAACCTAACCACTAAAACCATCTAAGGTACCCTTTAATCTCATTGTCATAGAATTTGGGTTCAGAAATAATTTACGTACAAAATTTAACATTCACACATATAAATTTACATGAAGACATTTGAATGACAGACAAATCGAGGCGACAATACCAATGGTCTATACCAGCAAATCGTTTAAGCTCCCAGTTTTTAATTTGTCAAGGCAAATCGTAAAAACTTGAAATAACGGCAATAAAAGTGACAAGTTGTTCAGTCTACAATTTACAATTATTAAAATTCTATACGTCTACGAAGTGGCTCGTAAGGAAGGCTAAAATAGGTAATTAAGACATGATCAAAAACGCTGGCCTATTGGTTGGTTAACTTCAGATAATTTTGAGTTTTGTTATGTACAGGTTTCATCGCGATGTTTTCCTTCACTGTAAGAATGTTGGGTACATATGAAATTCAAAAATCAAAACAGACTGGTACAGTGAGATTCGATCCCAAGACCTATTTACGAGTCAAGTGCTTAACTCCTGAGCAACCGAGGGTTTTACTATTTGCTTAATCAAATTTCAAACGGGTATTCACGATTTGCCGGTGACATACAATGAGACGGGTACCATCTAAACCACCAATCACCTGTTCGTCGGTGAGAATACGAAGAAACTACTAGCGTTCGGTATTGGTGGCGTCTGATTTGGCATATTCAGCTCTGAAACCCTCCGGGGTCTAGCCGTTACTAGTCTCCCTTCCTCTTCACACTGCTCCCCATCTTCGTGATAGAAAAAGATGGCAATACCTCTTTAGTTTACTTCAAAATAACTAACCTTAAACTTAAATACTTCCTGTAAAAGTTACACCCTAAACATGCTAATGAAATCGGTACCTTAGTTATCTAAATTTTCAACGATGAAACCAATGCAAACATAAATAGTGAAAGAAGCAAAGTATTGTGAGAATAAATTTAAATACAGATAAAACAATAAAGAGAATAGCTGAAATTTAATAAATTAGAAACGAGTAAAATCATAGGCGCAGAATTTGTCTTTGACGACGTAAACGTTTTAAAGAAAAGCTAAGATAAAGTAAAACTGAAATCCGATTTCAAAATCAATAAGCTATAAATAAATTACTTTAAAATAAAGAGCCGTCAAAGACAAAATAGATATTAAAAAATTGTAAAAAGAAAAGAAGAGAAACCAAGAGAGAACATCTAAATAAGGAAAGCCGCTGTTATTCCTCGTGTCGTCGCCCTAACCTGTTGGTTTTGGAAAATATGAAGAACGAAGATGCATCTGGTATTGGTTTCTTAGAGTCGCGTATATCGACCTCGGAGAGGCGACGCGGTCGCGCAGAAGATGTGGTCGGTTTACGTTTCAGTCGGGGCTCGTCATCGAACTCTGTGTTCACTGTTGTTTTGGTTAGCAACGTTTTAATATCCTTGGATTATATCGAAACTGCAGTTTCTAATACTGCTAGAGAATCTTCAAACTTATTAACAACATTTGTTCCTTAGTAAGTTTGTGAAAAACTTTTGTTTAATCTATTCTTACTTAACATTAAGTAAAATTGTAACAGCTTACTATCTTTGCAATAAATAGGGGTAAGTACCAGATTTGTCTAATACCAATAGTATACCTGAAATTACTTTAACATTTATCATCATCACCAGCTCACTTTACGTCCCCACCGAGGGGCTCGGAGCCTACTCTAAATTAGGGTGACTAGACCATAGTCAAAATTCATAATGAAGTTATAATAAATGTGTTGAAAGTTGCATCTTTTAATTGCACCTTCCTTTCTTCATAAATTGTATCATAAAAATTAGTCACTTCAACCTTAATCGTATAAAACTGTTAAATGTATCTCTCACCTATATGATTTCTTTGATGACTTTCCATCATGTCAAGTTCGTCTCTCTCTTGTTCATCTTCTAATCTCTCCTCTCCGATTTCTTCCTCAGGGCCAATATCTTCTTCTCCCTCTATCTCTTCTTGTTGTTCTCCCTCTGATCCTGTTTCTTCATATTCTCTTTCTGAACTATTAACATAAAATAATATTTTTAACTTTACATCAATTACTCCAGAAGATACAACAAAAATGTAAATGGAATAACACTCCAAGACATTTTGGATTACACTAAAGTTCCCTTGATGTAATCTTCTAATTCTACATCTGGCTAAAAGCCTTCTTTGTCAGTTTTTCAGTCTGACAGTTAAAGTCTCGAAGTGTGGTAGTGTGTTAAAATGGCATTTAAACCAATACTTTTTACATACTTGTCAGTCGTATATGCATCTTCGTCATGTATGTACTCGTCATCCGTGTCAGCATGCCCACCTTCTGCGATTATACTGCCCCCTTCTTTCTCTTCTGCCGCTTGCTAGAATACAAGTATAAATAATAATCAACCATCCTTAACTCATTCTATCTGAAACTGGGTTTTCCGCTTCTAGAACGATCTATCAGTGATCAGTGATGATTAAACATAGGTTTTGATTATTTATTGTATAGTGTACTTACCCCTTCTTCTTTTTCAATATTAGTGAGTGATTCAGCATCAGCCAAGTTATCTACGGCGATGGCCAAGAACACGTTCAGTAGGATGTCTGTACAACTAGGAGTGAAGGTAAATCAGAAAACTTACGACAATAGAAGAATGAGCTTAAAAAAGAAACCGGAAACATTAAAAGTGTGTGAAGAACAGCAAGAAACGAAGAAGTCTATACAGATACTGCCACCAAAATGATTTAATAATCGAACAAAATATAGCAAATATTGAACAAAGAACTCGCAGAAATTTTAAAAGGATACAGTTACCGCAGATGAAGAGAATAATAAAGTAAATACAGGCGAGGATGCCCACAGAGCCCACGCCGCCATACGCCTTAATACCCTCGTACATCACCGCGTTCCAGTCCTCACCAGTTAATATCTATAAATAGGTAAGTAGACTAATATATTTCTTAGATGCAAACCTGGTCCAGGTTGCAGGAAAGCTCTGGATAAGGGTGGCATGGGATCATCGTAGCAATCGGAGGGGAACAATATTCAGCAATGAACAATCTTAGGCTGGTGATGATTACAAACCTTCCCTCTATGTGTATGGTTTAAAATTAAACAGAAAAATACGCAAAGCTGTTTCAAAAATAATTTCTATAATGTACTAGCTCTTACCCACGACACCCTCAGTGTGAAATTAAAAAAAAATTAAATAGCCTATGTGTTCTTTCAGACTATTTTCTACAACTATGGCAAATTTTACCAATTCAGGCTACAAACTCCAACAAATATCCGTCTAAATTTTGTATTTATAGTATTAGTATGATTTTTCATAACTTACTTGGAACACAGTAAGCAACGCTTGCCAGAAACAATCAAAGTTATGTCGATCTTTTTCCTCAACAGGGTCGTAGTTGAACTTCCCGCCGAAGACCTGCATGCCGAGCAGAGCGAAGATCATGATGAAGAGGAACAGCAGCAGCAGGAGGGAAGCAATAGATTGGATGGAGTTCAGCAATGATGCCACTAAGTTGGACAGTGAACGCCAGTACCTGAAAAAAATATTAGTTTAGCTCATGTCATTTGTGATAACCCTTAGTAATCCTTGAAGCCATCAGAATCCGCTCTGTTTTAAGTTTAGTTGAATAGTGTGGTCCGTTTTTCTTTACATATCTTACTTGGTAACTTTAAAAACCCTGAGCAGCCTGACACATCTGAGCACGGAGATGCCGAGCGGTGGCATCACCTCCGTCTTGGTGAGCACCATCTCGCTGATCGACCCCACCACCACGAAGCAGTCGAAACGATTGAACAACGACACGAAGTAACCCTGGATAATGTCGAAAAAATTACTACCAAGCATATTGAAATGCTTATGTCAACAAAATGTTTTTTGAATTTATTTATAGTACATAGTCATCGATCCCCATTCCTAACTGAAAGGGGTAAGGAGATGATTTTATAGATTCGTTTCCACTTACTTGTAAACCCAAACTGTACATCTTGACCAACATTTCAAGTGTGAAGAGAGCCACGAAAAACGCGTTGCCGTACTCTTGAAACAGATCTAGCCACGAGGGCTGGCTGGAAAAAAAGGCGTCAGTTATCTACGTGAATTGAAACAGTTAAATAAATAAAGTTTCTGACGAATATGACAAGAATCTAGTTAGGTTGAAAAAACACCCTTTTTAATGACAAGGAATAAGGAGGTACTAGTCCTCAAATCAAAAGTAACAGTAAACTCACTGATAATGTTCACTGGCTAGCACCACTGTGTTGAGGAAGACCAGCACAATGATCAGCCAGTAGAACGTCTGCGACTTCACCGCGCGCCGACACGCACGCTTCATGCGACGGTTCACCTACAGGATAACAAAGAAATTAAAGTATAAATATATATGTTATAGGTTATGTTAAGGGATCTTACTTTATCAAAATCCTTCTTCCAACATTCGCCGATGGACATTTTCTTCTTCTGTTCCGTCAACACCTCGATGCCCAAGTTATCTGTCGAGTCGTTTTCACTCGTCGTCTGACCTGTTTTTAATAAACCTGTATTACTTTTGATTAGCAACGACTAAACTATCGCACAACTGTTTAGTCTCACTTTGATTCCTATGAGCTCACATGGAGGTGCGCACACTACTCGATTTTTAGTTGTGCAACCAAACAGTTGCATTGCTACGATACAATCTCACAGTAGTGTGCGATAATTTAATCAAAAGTGTGCGTCCGCTCTAACTATGTGAAAAATGTTCGTCATAGAATAATAAAATCTCCTAACCCATTCCATAATCCCTCTTCTGATCAGCAGTGTCATGCTGGTCTGCCAGCGGCTCCAGGTATTCCGCCTGCGTGATCCAGTCCAGGTAGCCTTTTAAGTCTTCTTCTAATTGCTGCTTTTCTCTCAGCTTCTGGAAGTCACCTCTGTTCTTTGCTTTCTCTCTTTCTTTAGAGAACTCTCTAAAAACAATATTAAGCATAAGTTTTTAATTATTTTGAAATTGAAAAACAAAAGATACTTAATTTTACTTTGAAATTGTCGCATTATTTTTAACTTTAGAGAAAACTTATTAACACTTACCCCGACAACACACCAAGAATTAGGTTCATAACAAAAAAAGCTCCCAGTATCACCATCGATATAAAATATATCCATTCCCAACTGTTGCCCATCGCGTCTTGTATCTGAAAAAAAAAACTTAATACGATAAGAACTCCAAAAACACTAATCGAATGATGCTTTACAAAAGAACAAAGATAAATCAATCAGACATCTAAACGCAATAGCAAACTTACATTATACATAACATCAGTCCATCCTTCTAGCGTGATGCACTGGAAGACAGTGAGCATGGACAGGCCGAAGTTATCAAAGTTGGTGATGCCGAAGTTAGGGCCGATCCAACCCTCGCGGCATTCCATCTCTTCACCGATACTCGAGCAGTTGAAGCCGTTGTCATTATCACACGGGTGTGGAGACTCCATTATCTCATCTAGGGAAAATAACATTTAGGGCCTGTCCCACCACTCGCTGATATAGGCTCAGATAGCTTAAAAATTATGCCACTGTCAGATAAAGGGACAAAATCCAATATTTCCTTCACATATTTTACACGTTGGATTGTAATCAGATAGTTTACAATTTGGTGGGACAGTATTTACGAAATGTTCCCATACGGCTTGAATGAAATTATGAAAACTTTATTTTATTGTTTACATTTGTGAAGTCTTACAATTGCAAGTGTCAAAATTATAATGCACAAATGCAACGAAGGCCTTTGAGGTTGGATAAAAACGTTACCATAGCATCCTTGCTTTTTGTCAGATTGTCGTTTTTGTCTCTTTCCCTCCAACACTTTTCCCCCACGTTATTTACTCCCTAAGTGTGAGAGCATGAAAAGATGTAGCCTAAAGCGTATTGTAAGCATATGTAGTGTGTGTTTATGCTTTATCACATCTCCCATCATTATCTCCCTTACCTTATCCTATTCTCGTAGGGCGCATCGGGTTTTCGTCTTCCAAATAACACTATCATCCGTCATCTTAGTCACTTTTTACGTCTACCTCTACCGGGGTACCACACTCATAACTAACGTCCTTCGTGGTACCCGTTATTTCATAAGTATAGATAGATAACGCGTTTATCACCTACGACATAAATTACATCATCACTCTTAGACATTGTGTACCTGTAAGCTTATTGTAGCAGGACTTGTGCATCTTGCCGGAGAAGAGCTCGAGGCCGATAATAGCGTAGATGATGATGACGAAGATGACCAGTAGCGCAATGTGCAGTAGGGGCACCATCGCCTTTAAGATAGAGTTCAACACTATCTGAAGACCTGGGAACATATGTCATTAATGAATACAGGTTCGTTAAATGGTCCACTTTAGTACTATTATGTGGAAAATTTCTTCCTACATTTGTGGTTAGTATTCATTTTAGTTTAGCAAAACAATCGACAATCGCAAACATCTCTGCGATTGTTTAGTCAAAGTGGTGCGTCGTTTTAATAATAGACAATATATTTTTATTTTCTTTGGTATACTCACTAGGTACTCCAGAGACGAGCCTCAGGGGCCGGAGAACTCTGAACGCTCTGAGCGCCTTCACATCAAACGCGTCTTTGAAAATACTCGACAGCACCGTGCTCACCATACTGACAATCAGAAACGTATTGGTTAAACAATTTACTATACGAGAACTACGAAACTATAAAGCTCTTTAGCAAACTTTTATTTGAAATTTCTACAAAGTGCGAGGAAATTTAGAGTCCACAACTATTATAATAAGAAATTTAATTACCTAGTTTTCTTAGTGTAAAAGAATAACGAGGTAACGAAACATCTATGAGTACGATATAATATATGGACTTAAATTTCAAATAGTTTTATTTAAGAGAGTGCTTCTTTATAATGATAATTGTTTGTGCAGACTTACCCTATAACAACTATAGTGAAATCAAGTAAATTCCACCCGTTCCTGAGGTAGGAGCCGGGGTGCATCACGAAGCCGTACGCAATTATCTTCATCACGCACTCGCCCGTGAATATCACCAGGAATATGTACTCGATTTTTTCCTATAATCAAACAAAAAGTCGATTAACACGTTAACTACGGCAAGTAAAATCATAATTCTTCATTTGGTGCGGCGGGCCAGAATGCGCCCCCTAATAATGTTTCCGCCAGTGCGTGGCAGGTCTTTCTAGTCCCACCAGCACAAGGACAGATTAAATTGCTATAACTTTGTGGAAACATACTGTAAACATTTTATGTAATGTAATGTATACAGCTGAGATAATCGTGTCGTACTAGCGAGAGGGACATAGTTTTCTGCGTCCGCATCAGCTAAAATACTGCGGCAGGCCGATATCGACCTGTTAAGTAGTTAGCGTGTTAACAAAACAGGAAACCTCTACTCTATAGAAGAATGCGATTCGAATCGCATCTCAGTCGTTGGAATCAGTTAAGGAGTTTACGCAGTTCACAAACAAAAACAAATAAATGCTTGATTTTAACTTAGAGTATTTCATAAGACTCTATTACTTAGACCCATATATTTTCTCCTCCTATCATCTTAACCTGGAAACCAACTGCGTTCAGATTACTCTAAGGTAATACTAAATACTTACCAGAACAGAATTAGTGTAATTAGAATCGCCACTAGGGTAGGGTGTGTACACAGCGAGTGCTATGCAGTTAGCGAAGATTGTGGTCAGAATCATCCACTCGAACGGCCTGATACTGAGTTAGGGAAATATCTTTTCTGTTTATAAAGAGTAAATTAACATGGAATCAATTAATTTATTTATTTGAACCTCATTTCAAATGAACTCTATGTTTAAAAGTTTTATGCAGAATATTTTCCAAAAGCAATCTCCCTTACTGTCATACAACTGTTGTGCGATTGTCGATTGTTTCGCAGCCCATTCAACTGTTTAGTTGCACAACTAAAAAAAGAATAGTGTAACTTCTATATAAGCTCATAGGAATCAAAGCGAGACTAAACAGTTTTGCGATAGTTTAGTCAAAAGCGCGCGCCCTCACTGTCATCAAGCAGTGCTAGTCAAAGATATTGTATTTATAAATCCAATGTATACTATTATAATAAAGCGTAAACACGCACTTCTTTGTTGCCTAAGATGTCAGCAATTACAGCATATTTATGATTTTTTTTAATAAAAAGCCCTACCTTTGCGTGATGCTTTACACTATATTTTAAACGCCATTAAACTTAGGGGGTAAATATTTTGGATTAAATCCCTAATGTGGGAAAGAGACCATCAGTTGCTACCAACATCAAAGAAGCAAGGTTGACAACATGTCATGTCATTTTGACATTTGCAATTGATAATTTGACAAATGTGAACTATAAAATGATTTTTTTATAATTTTATGCGGATAAAGTCGCATGGGAACAGCTAGTCTAAAATATTATTCATCACTAGATCAGCGATTTTATTTATAATTGTAGATAAGTGTTGAATGAAATAAAATAATCAATGCATCGTAAGTCGTAATAAATCCATTAAATGTCGATAAATTTCTCGCCGAAAGCAATCCGGTATTGAGTTATATAAATCGCTGCTTTATAATGCTATATCTCAGTTGTGTGGGAGTAACTATCATTGTTTCAACAGACGTATGTTTTCTACTAAGATATCTACATTCGTTGTTTTGTAAATTACAATTCCCAACTGACACATTGGTTTCTTTGAACGCCAATAGTATGACTCAAACGCAATCAATACTTTTTGTGTTATTCACCAAAAAATTCAGTGAAAATTCAGTCATCGTCTTCCAAGAATTTCTTCATGACATTTGCATGATCTCATTGATTCTAAAGAAAAGCTGATTACTATGAGACATTGCGATTAAAGAAAATACAAAGTTCAATTGGCCGTTAGAAGTTTAATTTATTTGATACTAGCTTTCGCCCGCGACTCCGTCCGGTTGGCATTAAAAAAAACAAAAGCGAGTAGCATATGTGTTCTTCCAGATTACAATTTACGTCGATGCCAAATTTCATCGAGATCCGTTCAGCCGTTTAGGCTACAAACTCTAACAAACATCTATCTAAACATTCGCATTTATAATATTAGTACGATTTGTTTAGGATTACAAAGGTATCTTTCAACAAAGATAATGTACAATTAAAGAC
The DNA here is from genome assembly GCF_000836215.1 of Papilio polytes. Lineage (NCBI taxonomy): Eukaryota > Metazoa > Arthropoda > Insecta > Lepidoptera > Papilionidae > Papilio > Papilio polytes. Next base: position 450,836 of record NW_013525035.1, on the reverse strand, counting down.
TGCTAGAGACGCTCAGTTCTAAGTGAAGAGTCGAAATGTTCGGTTATAACTGTGGACAAAAATGTAACTGTCATTTTTAACTTAACAATTCGATTCTTTAGTTCAGTCAGAACTGTGCAAACGTAGGAAGCTTTATTACATTTTCTTCTATTATTCAAATTATTTTGATCCGCAAATTGCTTTTAATATTAATTTTGGCTTTCAACCCTGATGTTGTTCCCTTAAATGGTAATTCGATCATTTTTTTAATATAACGGGAAACAATGGTAATGCATGGCATGTAAGCGGGTAACGGCCTCCGAACGCAAATAAACAACACGATAAATAAATGGCCGCGAGCCAAGCAATCCAACAAATGCATGAATGGAGAACAGAGGTATTTGACGTTTTGATGCCAGGAAGTGAGGCTTCCTTTATTTAATACTGCAATTAACTAGTGAACTCATTTTGTGAAATGTCTTTCCGGATTTTAACGGGTTTGGTTTACTATGTCTTTGTTAGGCTGGAGGATAGGCGGCTGGGTGACCACCCAGGGTTCTGGACAAATCGGCGTCTGCGAATTACTCTCACATAACAGTCTTAACCACTTTCTTTATAAAAAAAATGTAGAAGTCTCCCCCAGGGCGGCATAAAGCTAAAAATGGTATTGTAAATTAATAATTATTATAAATCACCTTAATTTCTTAATAAGATTTATTAGTAATTTATAAAGAAGTGCACGAAAAATATTAGCTCTCCATATGTAACTATAACTACACTGCAGAGGTTTTAGGTCACGACAGATGGTATGCATTACCACTGACAGCACGCAGCTGTTGTTGACAAACGGACAGACGATATTTTCATATAACTAACGATGAGAATAATGTAGAAATAATAATTGAGTTAACTGCTCAATAAGATTATTGTGCAAGTCATTTTTCAATGGAAACTAACGTGTAGACTTAAGTACTTATCGCACAACTGTTTAGTATTACTATGATTGAATTTCAGTTGTAACTGAACAGTTGAATTGAAGGCAAAACAATGGACAATCGCACAATTGTGCGAAAGTTTAGTCAAAGGTGTGGGTCTGCTCTAATTCATTAGGCGATAACGTTGATGCGGGGAGTCCCGCATCCGGGCTAACGACTGAAAATCGGTCGATGAAGGCGTCGTGCGGGGAGCAGATGTGTAACGCGGTAAAGAAAAGTAAGGGATATCAAACTCATGGGGGCGCTAACTAATTTAATTTCGCTCATAGCCACTTAAATTCTGTTTTATGATTTGTAATTTCTTGCAAGTCATGTCATGAATATGTTAGTAAGTTTGTATCTGGGTTGTATCAAAAAATATAATAAACAAAATGTTAACATGTAACACGCATTGCGTTGACCTGATTGAACGCACGCGTAAATAGGGGAATTTTTTTGTTTATAAGTTTAGTAAGATTATGTCTTAAAAGATTTTAATTTTTTAATTAATTTTACAGGTTAGTGGTTACATTTGAAAGGTACGTCTATGTCTTTATTTACATCTTTACTAGTATTATGAAGAGGAAAGATTTGTATATTTGTATGTATTGAAATAACTCAACAACTACAAGAACGACTTCAAAGATTGTTTAACCATTTCAAAGGTACGTTATCACTGAGTATTATAGGCTATATATTTTTAATTTCACTCGGATGAAGTCGCGAGCAACAGCCAGTAAATTTTATAAGAGCCTGATTAACGATATAGGTTCGCCAATTACAGGTTCACATAATTCTGTTTACACCACAAGAGCTAAAAAGGAGCTAGTAGCGAAACACAGTATTATAATCCTACTTTTTACTAATATTATAAATGCGAAAGTTTAGATGGATGGATGAATGGATGGATGTTTGTTAGCGTTTGTAGCCTAAACGGCTTAACTGATCTCCATGAAATTTGGCACAGGTTTAGAGCACAGTCTGGAAGAACACATAGGCTACTTTTTATCCCAACAATAGTTACGGTTCCCGTGGGATTCATTAATTTAGTTTTTTAATGTTTACTCAATCATTCTGCAACGTTTCAACGTATCTTATTGAAATTTGGCACAGATATAAAACAAAGTCTGGAGTACACATGGGATAAGCTTCATCCCTGAAAAGTGTCCGGTTCCCAAGGGATACGTAGCTATTTTTAATTTATATAGTTCGTATGTTTTCTAATACCACGCGGACGAAGTTGCGGGCAACAGCTCGTACGTTTATATTTCTTTAGAAACGGTAAACGATGTATTTGAGTTGCTAAATCAATTTGTAAAACGTACAGAGGTATACCCTGGCAGACTGCCTGCAACTATACTGTTGACAGAACATTTTGAAAGCTTAAAAGTAGTTGAAATGTAAACATTGATTTTGCCTGGATTTTACCTTGCATACCTGTATAAAATTTGTTAGAACAGAGTAAGATGTGGTCGTTTTGGCGAAAAGACGAGAATGTTAAAATTATATCAATGATAGTTGTCACCCGCGACTTCGTCCGTGTGTAATTACGAAAACAATAAAAAGTATAGCCTATGTTACTGAGCGATAACGTAGTTTTTTTACAGTGAAAGAATTGTTTAAATTAGCCCAGTAGTTTTAGAGTTCAATACATACAAAACTACAAATCTTTCCTCTTTATAACATTAAGAATCTGTCCCACCGAATTGTAAATTGTCTGATAACAATCCAACATGTAAAATATCTGATGGAAATATAAGATTTTGTTACCTTATCTGACAGTGACGTCATTTTTAAGTTATCTGAGCCTCTATCCAGTGGTGGGACTGGCCCGAAGTATAAGTTAACTTCATAAGGTATGACTTTAATTGATTCTAGATAACTTAGGAGTGTACGAAATGAACAACCGCTTTTACAAAGGCATTTCGTAAGCGTTTAAGAATTTTTATATTTAAATATTCTTGGATAATATCAAGTAAATTCAGTTCTATGATATCTAGGAATATAATATAGAAATCTTACAATAATATATTTGCTAGATAAAAGCTGAATTTTGATTATTATGTTGTTTGATATCAGCTATCTGTGAAATGTTGGCTTCGTTTCAAACCAAACGCAAACTGATGCCCGCTGATTAAACAATTCTGACAGACGTTGTACGTTTTTATTTTAATATCCTCTGACATGGAATGAATTTGTTATAGATTTTATTTGTTAAAAAACAGCATAGTAACTATCTAAGTATGTTTACTTGAAATGTTTGTTGCTATCTTATAAATTCAAAAACTTAACGGCAACTAAGCAGGTTCTTAAATCTATACTATTATAATAAAGCGTAAACACACACTTCTTTGTTGCCTAAGATCTCTGCAATTACAGCATATTTTTGAATATTTTTTTTAATAAAAATCCCTACACGTAAATCATGCTTTAGGCTTTATATCTTCACGCCATTAAACTTAGGGGGTAAATATTTTGGATAAAATAAAAATCCTAATGTGGGAAAGAGACCATAAGTTGCTGCCAACATCAAGGAAGCAAGATTGCCATGGTTTGTCATCGTCATGTCATTTGACATTTGTAATTGATAATTTGACAAATGTGCGGATGAAGTCGCACGGGAACAGCTATACTTAAAAATTATTAAAAAGGATACTTCCATTCAACTATATCTATACATAATTTCCTCAAGGGGTTCTTAAGTGTCAAGCAGAAGAGGGCTCGTTTGGGCCTCTCCTGTTGGACCTTTGGACCTCTTCTAGGGGGCTTCCGAGGCGCGACGGGCACCAGTATGAGGGGACCGGTGCCGTCGGGCGCGGCTGCCGTCACAGGACCCCCCGCAGCAACCGGCGCAGGCGGCGCGGGGGGCGCAGGGGGCTCTTCTGTGCTGGTCTCCGCCACGCTCATCTTGCACTGGAATATAAAATACCATTAACTGTAGGAACATAAGTTCTTATTAATATACTAGCTTTCGCCCACGACTTCGTCCGTGTGGCAATTAAAAAAACAAAAGTAGGCCATATGTTTTTCAACACTATCGTCTTCATATATGTCAGATTTCATTGATATCCGTTCAGCAGTTTAGGCTACAAACTCTAACAAACATCCATCTAAACTTTCGCATTTAAAATATTAGTATGATTGTTGAAAACGCTAACGCTTATAACTCGCACCACACCGTAGATCCCGGAAAGTTTTATACTTTACGTCGCGTTCCGTTCCGCGCAGCTAACGTTTTTAGCCGAATGATTAATGCCTCTCGGGAATTTGAGTGTTGTCACGTTTACCCATTACTTTACAAATAAAGACATTTTTTATGGTAATATTTTAATATTAAGTTTTTACAAAACGCATGATTATTAGATAAACTTACTTAGATAATTGAATTGTGTAAATTTATACATATTTATGTAGCTGACTAAAATTCTTGGTCATTTTGACCTTAAGATAAACAAACACGAAGGGAGAATAGTCTTAAGAGAGAATTGCGCCATATTGGAGTAATCAACCCTTCTGAGTACAGACGAAATCGCGGTTAAATCTAGTTATATTTATCTTGGAGGCCAATGACTATTTCTCTATGTTCTTGACATTGCTATGAAATATTTGTCAACGTCGTAAATGGGGACATCATAAAAATATATGAGTATTTTAATGTTACTTTACCGTTTTATTTCTATCAAATAAAATAAAAATATTTTTATTGTAGTACTAGTTACTAATATTATAAATGCGAAAGTAAGTATGGATGTTTGTAAGTATCAAGTGAACGGATATCCATGAAATTTGGCAGACATAGAGCATTGTCTGGAAGAACACATAGGCTACTTGCTTTTATTTTTTTAATTCCACGCGTTGTTGCTGACAAAAATCAAATAAAAAATACAGATTATGTATGTATGAAGTTGTTTTCTTGCTAAAAAATAATTCTACAAGAACCTTATTTTCTTAGAAAACTTCAAATTCCTCATAATAGTTTTGTTATAACAGTTTTCATTTCAGTAAATAATTTTTCAAACGCCATTTCTCGTCAAATTAAAGCAAATTTTAGATACAGTTTATTTATTTATGTTAAACGAAATTTAAAAATGAGATTTATTACTGTGTTACGAGAATTTAAATTCATTAGCGAGGATATATTTACGTTTCGGTTGAGGTTAATGACATCAGACGGCAATGCGGAAAGGAATGTAAACTTTCGTATAATCTAACTAGAATATTATAAATATTAAAAAATAGCATAATGGTGTCGCACTATCGTTTGTTAATTAAACAGTCCTTAAGGTCTAATATGTCACACTAATTTTACACTAAGGTTCCTTTATAACGTTCTAGCTTTCGCACATTACTCCGTCCGCGTGGAATCAAAAAAATAAAACTGAATACCCTATGTGTTCTTCCAGACTATACTCTACATCTGTACCAAATTTCATCATAATCCGTTCAGCAGTTTAGGCTACAAACACTAACAAACATCCATCCATCGATCTTAACTTTTGCATTGATAATATAAATTTGAAATAGTAATATGATTATTCTCTATTATTATTATTATTCTATGATTATTATTTTATTATGAAACAATTTATATTAAATAACCAAAGTTAATCGCCTACCATTTACGATGTGTGGGGATTTAAAGGGAGAGCAGGGGACACAAAAATGTGTATATTTCTTCACGTAATCTACATCCCTTTCCCATCTGTTCTTTAAAGGGGGAGGTAAGTGGGTACGGAGTAATATTTCGGCCTATCTGTAGTGTTAAGTGTTAGTAATAACTCGTTGTTACAAGTAGAACGTACGGTTTTAACGTTGATTAAAAACCACGTTGTTTATAACATTACCCAGGTACAAGGTTTCCAAAGGGCGGAACTATCGTTATTATAACGAGCCGACGTAAAACATTTCACGGAACAAGCGCTCGGTAAACGTTAATGATTCGACACATTTTAGTTCAAACATATACTAGTTAATATTTAGTATGTACTTAAAATTGAGAAGCAAAAGGTTAGAGTGGTATGGACATGTTATGCGACGAAACGATGGGGACATAAACCAGAAAGTGTTGATTGAATGTGGACGGCTACAAAGGAAGAGGAAGACCGAAGAAAGTATGGATAGATTGTGTGAAAGAGGATATGCTTAAGAAAGGAGTGGATTCAGATATGACGGCTGATAGAGATGTATGGAAGAGCAGCACATACTGTGCCGACCCTCCGTATAGAATAAGGGCAAGTGCATTATGGATGATTTAGTATATACTTATTTATGTTAATTAGCTTTCGCCCGCGACTCCGTCTGCGTGTAATTAAAAAAAAAACAAATGTACTACCCGTCTACGTTTATGCCCAAAATTCATCAGGATCCGTTCAGCTGCTTAGACTACAAAATGTAACAAACATCCATCTAGCTAAACTTTCGCATTTATAATATTAGTTAGAAGTAAGATTACGCGCGAAATGTCAGTATAATTTAGGCGTAACGTCAATATTGGCGGGAAAGCGCATTCCGCCATGTTGTAAAATGTAATGACAGAAATCGCGCGAATTCGTTTTATTGATAATCCAAAATGCCATAATAAAACTGCCTTATATATTTATCTCTTTCTCTCTTTTGGGTTCTGTTAACTATTTTCTGAGATAGAAAACTCAATGTAGCTTCGTATCAGAGTGGATTAAACAGTTTTTAACTACACATTGCGTCGGTATTTGAGATGATTTTCGCGCTGTTGAATCTTTATTGAGTCATATTCAAATTGGGTCACTTACTCAACCTGTGCTCTGTGAATCATGATTGGATTTGAAGAGTTTATCTTGTTACTAGCTGTTTCTCGCGACTTCGTCTACTTGAAATTAAGCCTGTGTTACTCAGTGATAACATAGCTTTTTAATGGTGTAAGAATTTTTGAAATCGACCCAGTAGTTTTTGAGTTGTCTCAATATAGAAATAGACCCCCACGCGATTTTGAGATAAACTATATAAATACGTCGTAGTCTTTGACTCCAAAAATCAAAAAAAAAATGGGACCCACCTGCAAGCATTACCTTTCGGATAAAAAAAGAATTATCAAAATCGGTCCACTAGCGGCGGAATTATGCCGTAACACACATAAAAACATGCAGACGAATTGAGTACCTTCTTCTTTTGGGAAGTCGGTCAAAAATATTTTTTTTATAATGTCATGCGGATAAAGCCTTACTGGTACAGAAGGTATATTTCTCATTTATTCATTCGTAAATTATCATAGTTTTGTGTACATGAAACTTAGTAAGATTTAAAACGTACTGAAACATTACTCAACTTTCTGAAATGTATTTATAACTCCACGATTTCGAAGCGAATTTTGATGGTGTAGTAAAATTTCTTCAAACAACATACTTATATGCTGATTTGTGTTCATATTCCTTGAAGATCGTACGTTATAATGTAAATACATTAGAATTTATTTGCTTAAATAGTAATTTGTGAAATATTTAGAGCGCGTACACCATTGATAAAACTATCGCACAACTGTTTAGTCGCGCTTTGATTCCTATCAGCTTATATGTGGCCACACTACTCGATTTTTAGTTGTCCAACTAAACAGTTGAATTGTCTGCGAAACAATCGACAATCGCACAAAGAAGTCGACCTAATTTCATTGTGAGCGTCAAATACCATTTCATCTAAATGTATAGGAAATAAATGTCCTTGAAAAAGGGACTCTAAACTAACCGAGTTTATATTATACATGAAAATAGTACAAGCTACATTTATGGCATGTTTCTATAAGCATTGAAAGAAAAGTGAACAAGAAAATTGCCTTTCTTTGACACTTTTTTTACATTATAAAACAAACGAGCAAACGGCCACCTGAATCTGCCGAAATGGCGAAGCCACCGCTAACCATAGACTTACTCAATTGCAGATTACCTGCCCTTAATCGACGGGATAGGAAACGCACATAAAGAGGATATTTCCCCTTTATATGCTTCTCCTCCGCCGTCAAATTCATCCTTACTTCTTAAGGTAAGGGTGGAATGAAAAAGGGACTAAAATTAGGCCTCCGGCACCACACTTGTCGGATTAAATGCGGAATTCCACTTCACGCCTGTCTTGTGTGTGGTCGTGGTATTGCAGGGGGCGAGCCGACCCATTCGTGCGAAGATGTTAAAGCGGGCTCCACCACTGTTAGACATACACAGATATCATATGCGGTTACCATACTCTGAGCGTTTTGACATAGAGTTGTACAGAAATCTTGGCATCATTCAAGCAATTAGTCACTGTAGACATTATGTTTATTGGCAGTAGAGTTTGTAAAGATCGTAAAAGTTGATCGAAAATTGTTTCCCGATTTTTATTGCATTCGTCATGTGATTGCTGTGTTTATAAATACATCGTTGTTTTGTGCCAGAGTGAATCACAATCGTTTAATTTAGTGTGTGAACTGCAATTGGTTAGTAAATATTTATATTCAGTCATGTTTTATGTATGTTCGCTTTATGGTTTAGGGAAGGCTTATGTCGAACAGTGGGCAAAGGCTAATTGCATTGATACCCAAGTAATGACCAATCTTTTTATGCAGATCAGTGAGAATAATTCGTTTCTGACTTTGTGTGGCGCTAGTGAGTTTATATAATTTAATTTTACTTATCCAATTAATAACACAAGTATAACTGTTTACATACTATTAAACTATTATTACATAGTATTTCTTTGTATAATTATAAAACGTTAAAGAATTTTGTCATCGCCGATATAAATTATAATTCATCGTAAATACTGTTTTTGAAGCAGTAAATATTCAGAAAACTCGCGTGCACATATCAATGTCTGTCAGATTGTTACTAATATTAATGGTCGGTATTTGCTTGGAGCAACGCACGCAAGTCTATGACGTGAAACTATCTTAGAGCGGGCGCCTTTGACTAAACTGTCGCATAACTGTTGTGCGATTGTCGATTGTTTCGCGGCCAATTCAATATTTAGTTGCAAAACTAAAAATCGAGTAGTGTGCGCACCTCCATATAAGTTAATAGGAATCAAAGCGCGACTAAACAGTTGTGCGATAGTTTAGTTTAACGTGTGCGCTCTCTTACTAATATTATAAAGACGGAAGTTTCAGAGGAAATGAGCAGTGTGGAAGAACAGCTACTTTGTGTTTTTTTTGTTATTCCGCGCATGGAGTCGCGAGGAAAAGCAGGTCTATACTTCTATACTCATATTCTATACTAAAGATTTGTATTTTTAATAACTCAAATACTACTGGACAGATGTCAAGTTTTTTCTCCATTAAAAAGGCTATCTCCGACTATCAAAGGCTATTTTATTACTATTTTAGTTCCACGAGGACGAATGGAAAAGCTGTTAGGTTATAAATCTATGATTTATAGTGGTTTTTACAGTATGGAAATGACTGAAAGTATTCGACTCAACGGCGAAACCAAATCTTGCTACAATATTAGTAAGAATATCGTTAATCGGTTGAAATGTTAGATCACAATATGAATTCTCTTAAGAAATCATGCATTTGTTTCGTGCAGTGAATCATTTATCCCACCGAGGTGAACGGCTCAGCCAGATGAGTTATGTATTACAGGTTATTTAAAGCCTGTTGTTTTCGTAACAAACTGAAGTTATGCTAATTGTTGCTTTTGAGAGAAATATGCAAGAATTGGATGTACATTGACCTGAAGTTTTTAGTAATTAAAGAATGAATGCCTAATTTTATTCCATGCTTTTTTTACAAAGAAACTAGCTGTTTCCGTGCGAGTTCATCCGCATGAAATTATGAAAATTTTATTTTATTGTTTATATATGTCAAATTATCAATTGCAAATGACATGATGACAAACCATGGCAACCTTGCTTCCTTGACGTTGGCAGCAACTTATGGTCTCTTTCCCACATTAGGGTTTTTATCCAAAATATTTACCTCGTAAGTCTAATGGCCTGAAAATATATAGCCTAAAGCGTGACGCAAGTGTAGAGATTTTTATCTAAAAAAAGTAATTATTAAAAAGTATTCTGTAATTGTTAACATCTAAGGCAACAAAGAAGTGTATGTTTACGCTTTATTATATTAGTATAGATTATAGGAATTGTTTTAAGCGGAGGAGGGGACTAATCTTTCAGTGCAAGCCTTCCATCGATTTAACATAACATTGCAAATGGATGTCTGTAAGCAGCGCTTTCTTCGTTATTTTGGCGAAATAAGGCGGCAGCTTATGATATTAAAAATGTATCGTTATTCTATTATTTTTTGAACAAACAATACCTAAAATCAGTGTAATTTATGTTACGTTTGGCGCGTGTTGAAGCTAAATTACATTAATATGTTTATTGTTATAGCAGTTTAGCAGTCTAATACGACCATGTGGTATCTATCAATAAACGTAGCAATATACACATAAATAAGGTAAGATTTTCCTACATTATTATATAAAAACTAGCTGTTCCCGTGCGACTTCATCCGCCTAAAATTGTGAAATTTTTATTGTTTACATGTGTCAAATTATCAATTGCAAATGACATGATGACAAACCATGGCAACCTTGCTTCCTTGATGTTGGCAGCAACTTATGGTCTCTTTCCCACATTAGGGTTTTTATCCAAAATATTTACCTCCTAAGTCTAATGGCCTGAATATATAGCCTAAAGCGTGAAGTAAGTGTAGGGCTTTTTATTATACAATGAATTATTAAAAAATATGCTGTAATTGCTGCCATCTTAGGCAACAAAGAAGTGTGTGTTTACGTTTTATTATAATAGTATAGAAGCATAGATATAGATATGTGTTTTATCATATGATGAAGGGAGTGACGACTGGAAGAAAGAGATCTCTCTGAAGGATGAAAATCGACACAGATACTACGTAAGATTAACGACAGGAAGATGATGATCCTGTTAGCATTACATCGGTGTTTATTGCCAAATGCGCCCCCAATGTTATTTCCGCCAGTGCGTGGCAGGTCTTTCTAGACCCCCTAGCACTAGGATAGATTAAATTGCTATAACTTTGTGGAAAAAAGTGGAGATAATCGTTGTGCACTACCGAGAGGGACAGTTTTCTTCATCTGAACCAGCTTAAGTACCGCGGCAGGCCGATATCGACCTGTTACGCAGTAAACGTATTATAAAAATCATGATTAACCTAATCGTACATTAAACGAAGTAGATGAAATTTTAAACACACGGCCGGATACACAGAATTAGTCTCAACAGACGTACAGACGGTTTCTATTACGTATACGTCAAGGTTGACTGACGAGATTTGATGCCGTGTGATTTGTGCGATAGCCTGGTTAGCGTAACTTATGATTGACGACTACACTTGAGTTAAATGCTGGAATACAATGCCGGAAAAGTAGCTGACATACCAGCTACTGGCTTAATGCGTACAGTAGAGTATAGCTATAAAGAGGAAGCAGCTCCCCAGCCCTACAGTATTGAAAAATATACAAAATCTAACATTGAATAAGAAAAACAATCGAAAAATACTTTTCATTATATTGTACCAGCTTTTGCCTGCGATTCCGTCCGCGCAGAACTTTAAAAAGACAAAAGCAAGTAGCCTATATTTTATTCCAAACTACATTCTGCACAACTACGTTCTACATCTGTTAAAAATTTACAGTTTAGACTATAAATTCTCCATCCATCCGCCCATTGTAATATTAGTAAGATAGACATTATCTCTTCCATTAGACTGACCGTAGTTATCTATTACAAGTAATTTAACTATTTATAGAGTATCCATTGGAGCGCTAATTGCTATCCCTGACGTAACTATGACGTGTGAGTGACGTCAGCGAGCTAATGCCCGCTCTTGACTACCCGCACTATTACAAATCAGTCTATGCATAAAGTATAAGGGCATTTCGTAGATCAATTGTAGAATCGGACAGAACATAAAACGATTAAATAATTTGTTACTATCGGTAAATAACAGACTAGCTGCTTTATTAAAAAAAAAGTAAGTAGCCTGTGTCCTTCCAGACCATCCTCTACATTTATGTCAAATTTCTTTGAGATCCCTTCAGCAGTTTAGGCTACAAACTCTTACAGACATCCATCCATCTAAACTTTCGCATTTATAACATTAGTAATATTACTAAATATTATAATAACCTAAAAGGGTTCTAGTAGATCCTAAAAGGGTTCATATAGGACCTTTGCGGTTTACGAAAAACCTGTCGGTTTTCATTGAGAGTTCGCTAAAGAAAAAACAAAGTATAAAGGATTTATCAATCATTAAAACTGAAAATTATCTGCGAGGAACATAGAGAATCTTTGAATTAGGCTATAATCCATAATTAATCACGAATGTTGATGGTTACAAAGGAAGAGGAAGACCGAAGAAAGTATGGATGGATTGTGTGAAAGAGGATATGCTTAAGGGAGTGAATTCAGATATGACGGCTAAATGTATGGAAGAGCACATACTGTGCCTTAGGGCAAGTTGATGATCTACAATTGCCTTCCAGTCTATCAAAAAGATTTACAATGACCTAATTTTGTTACCATTCAAACAAACGCCACTCAGAAACAAACGATTACGACTTCAAACGATATTTACATGATCAGTTTCGATTCGGTCGTTCTTTAAACGTTTTCTTTGTACCAGTTTGCGCGGTTTACGACGCACAATGTACTTGTCTGCTGAATTTTCATTGCAGATAAAAAATAAATGGCCCATTATTAAAATAACTTCTTAACTTTTAAGAAAACTCTTCCTGTAATTAATAAAATAACGTTCGAATGACAACTGATATATTAAATTCCATCACTAGCTGTTGCTCGCGACTTCGTCAATGTGAAATTATAAAAATAGTAAAAACGCAGCTTTTTGATGATGAAAGAATTATAGTAATAGTTTTTGAGTTATTTCAATATAAAAACACAAATCTTTCCTCTTTATAATATTAGTATAGACGACTCAAGAAACCAGTTGTCAGTACAGAGAAAAGAACCTCCACAATGCGTGAGGTCTCTATAACATTTTTTTACAATGGGCTCTTAGTTGAACTGTTTAGCGAAAACTTCGACAGCTATTGATCGAAGTTCTTCGCATTATTATAAAAAAGATCACAAGCAAATCAAGAGAGTATCATTTGATATCTCACTCGATGAAAGATATGAATTTATATATTTCCTTGTAGACTATCTAACATATATATGAAACATTACGGTCCGGGAAGTTGTAAAGTGTTCCGGTCTACGGGATCAAAATAAAATAAAATAAATCTTCTTTCATTTGCTTGAAAGAAAATATTTTGTCATTTTGCAAAACATATGTTTTAGATTAACATAACATATTTGATTTAAAAAAAAGTTATTTATTGATTTAAATTTATAGTGAAGGAGATTTGAAGGAGCTTTGTTAATACATTTTCGAGAGTTTATTCTTAAAATTGACCAATTTCCGCGGGTAATCAAAAAAGTATTACGTAGCCTATATATTCTTTCAGACTATGTCCTAAATCTGTGTTTTTAATCAAGAAAGTAGAGAAGTAAAGAATAGTAGAGAAGGTTAGGAGTAAAAGGTTAGCATGGTATGGGCATGTTATGAGGAGGGATGAATCGCATGTTACGAGGAGAACGTTAGTTATTAGTGTGGAAGGGTACATCGGTAGAGGTAGACCTAGAAAGAGATGGATGGATCGTGTGAAACGTGACATGATCAAAAAGGGAGTGATGACTGAGATGACGTATGATAGAGTTATGTGGAGGACAAAAACCTGTTGCGCCGACCCTACGGGAGTAGGATAAGGAGATGATGATGATGATGATGATGATGATGATGATGATGAAATGTTAAGTTATTTTAGAGATAGGTAGTGACAAATATACATCAATACATCCATACTTTCGCATTTATAATATAAGTACGATACGAACATATTAACGGTAGTTTTTGCGTCGAAATTTCACATTATTCTTATGATAAAAAAGTCTTCGGGTTTTACGATCTTTCCGCCAAAATACTCGGAGCTAACAACTTCAGATTTATTGGCATTTTCCTTAATAAACTTTGCTTTAATTTTCCTCCTTTGTAATTGATTTATGTCAGTTTATACGAGCAACTTTTTTAAAGCTGATTTGTTGTTACTTTTAAAGTTCAACAAGCTTTAAAGTTTCTTAACTTAATTATGTATTATGGCTTCAGTTGACCTTTCGAAAAAAGTTTAATTTTTATATGTTAATACTACAAGTAAATTCATTAATGTTAGTCTTAAGTTTCAATAGAGTAAAATTTAAGTTAAGTAGTTCACAAACTCATTTCATTAAGTTATTGAACCAAAAACTAACGAATGGTTAAATGTAGCTCAGAAACCGGTCTCTGGTTTGGAAAACATGGTCTCGCTTAACACTTACAGCGGGAAGTAAAATCATAATTGTTTATCTGACGCAGCGTCGGGCCTAAATGAGCCCCCAATGATATTTCCGCCGTGTGGCAGGTCTTTCTAGACCCACCAGCATTACGATAAATTAAATTACTATAACTTTGAAACATAATGTGTACACCTCGGATAATTGTTTCGAACTATCGAGAGGGACATAGTTTTCTGCGTCCGCATCAGCTTAAGTAACAGGCCGATATCGGCATGACGTAGTAGGCCGATATCGGCCTGTTACTCAGTAAGCGTGTTAACTAATACGGGTTACTTTAGTGACTATTTGTATAAAAAAACGTAATATTTCACTTAAACGTAATACAACGCTTATATATAACTTATTTACTAAATGTTACCCATTGCGTGACAGAGCAGTATAAAGCTAACGGAAGTGACTACCACGTGGTATATCAAAAACAAATTGTACCGAAACACTATAGTCTGAGATAGTTGTAAGTCACGCGAGCTATATGTGCTTTTGACGTAAGGACTTAAAAAAAAATACAGTATGTTTGTTTTTTCGAATATCGACAATTTTATTTAAAAAAAATCAGAAAATAAACTTCTCTGGAGCTCCAGAATTGATTGTAGGAAGCGATAGTTGGAGCATTTTTTAGACGACCTCACCTATCCCCTATTTTCGTTTGATCCATGACTTACCATCCTGTATAGTAAAAAGTTGGTAATGATTTTACGACCTTTATAACAGTAGAGTAAAGGATGCTTTTACAGTGTTTAAAAGGGAATAAATTAAAAATGTAGAGGAATACGGAATAAGGAATCGTACTTGCATTGTCATGTAAAAATGACACCTATATATTAAACAGTAGCTTTCAAAATCGCGTTTAAAATTTAATTCGTAATCCCAGGTTAGCTATATTTAACAAGGAAGTACGTGAAGAATTGTAGCCTAATATTTGGATGTTTTTGTATTCACAACACCCTCCCCCACCCCTGCGCTAGCGACCCCCCAGCGCCCCCTGCCGTCAACGTCCGACACTTATTGCTCTCACTTACGTCACTTTATGAATAATGAACATCCTTAACATCGGCCTAAGCTCGTTAAGAAACAAATTAAGAACTAAAATAGACAGTTAAAGTTATGACCTTTTTGACCTTTAAATAGTTTTGTATTTCAGGACACTTAAAGAAACCTTATTGACATTGTACTGACAACTCTGGGAAGTTTTCCATAGAAATATTATCCAGTAATCAATAATATCGATCCCATAAAGGTTTTAGATTAAGGGCCTGTCTGTAAATTGTCTGATGACAATGCAACGTGTAAAATATGTGATAGAAATATCGGATTTTGTTTCCCTTCTCTGTCAGAACAGTGACGTCATTTTTAAGCAATCTGAGACTCTATCAACCAATAGTGGGAAAGGTCCTTAGTATTCTAATGTTAGAGAATTGGTAGCTATTCCAGACTTAACACACTTTCATCCACGGTACATACAAGTTCAGAACTCGCTGATTCCTAAGAATTATAACGTTTAAAATATTAGAAATACACCGAAGTGAATGATGTTTTAACAAGCGTACGGTATGTCGTAATGGTTAAATGAAATTTGCTCGCGTGTGCCCGCTGGCGTGGCTAAGGAATGCCTAACTGCTGTTTTATTGTGGATTTAATTCACCACGTGCTACACGCTGAGTTTAACTCTCGTTCTTGCGGAAGTTGTATTTTATAGCAGAACAGCGATTTACCCCAGCTTCAAAAAGAATTCATTTTCTTTCCTTTATCTTTTCTGTCATATAAAAAGCTTTTTTTCGAATCGGTTCTGTAATTTCAAGTATAATATAAAGGACGAATGAAGTATTTATTTATAATCTATATTATTATAATAAAGCGTAAACACACACTTCTTTGGTGCCTAAGATGTCAGCATATTTTTGAATAATCATTTTTTTTAATAAAAAGCCCTACACTTAGATACGCTTTTATATATATATTTTCTCGCTATTACACTTAGAGGTAGATATTTTGGATAAAAACCCTAATGTGGGAAGGAGACCATAAGTTGCTGCCAACATCAAGGAAGCAAGATTGCTAAGGTTTGTCATGTCATTATGACATTTGCTATTTATAATTTGACAAATGTAAACAATAAAATAAAATTTTCATAATTTCATGCGGATGAAGCCGCACGAGAACAGCTATTAGTTATTATAAAACTATAATAACGCGCGTACGCCTTTGACTAAACTATTGCACAACTGTTTCATTTTTGTGGAACTAAACAGTTGATTTTGCAGCGAAACAATCGACAATCTAAAGTATCGCACAACTGTTGTCGATAGTTTAATCAAAGGTGTGCCGCCCGCTCTTAAACTACAAGTATATCATCATCATCATCACCAGCTCACTATATATCCCCACCGAGGGGCTTGGAGCCTACCCTAAGTATGCGCTGACTAGGCCATAGTCAACCACGCTTGCCAAGTACGGGTGGGTTGACTTACACATATCTTTGAATTTCTTCGCCGACATGTGCAGGCATCACGATGTTTTCCTTCACCGCAAGAACGACGGGTAAATTATGTACATATAAAAATTCGAAAATTCGAAAATCACATTGGTACAGCGGGATTCGAACTCAAGACCTCTAGATTACAAGTCAAGTGCCACTGACGCTCCTATATATCCGCTTAAACTATGTATCCTAATTAATATACTACAAAATACAGCTAAGCATTTCCCACTAGAATTATAATTGCCGATTCCACGTTCAACTTGTATAAACAAACGCAAAGCAATAAATCTATCCTATAAATCTTTCCAACGCTAATCGAATAATAGTTTATTACCAGATTATCTCATTTCACGTGTCGTGTTTTAAAATGCTAATAAGTCATGTGAAATTCACCTGAATATATTTAGGAGGATTTATTATCTACTAGCTGTTCCCGTGCGGCTTCAACCGCATGTAATTATGAAAATTTTGTTTTATTGTTTACATGTGTCAATTTACTAATAGCAAATGTCAAAATGATATGACATGACAAATCTTAGCAATCTTTCTTTCTTGATGTTGGCAGCAACTTATGGTCTCTTTCCCACATTAGGATTTTGATCCAAAATATTTACCCCCAAAGTTTAATGGCGTGAAAATATATAGCCTAAAGCATGACCTAAGCGTAGAGCTTTTTATTAAAAAAAGGATTATTCAAAAATATGCTGTAATTACTGACATCTTCGGCAACAAAGAAGTGTGTGTTTACGCTTTATTATAATAGTATAGATGAAATACGATAAGTAAATGTTTAACATTTTTACAGCAAACCTAAATGGTCGAAATACACGAATATTGACAAGTTTAGTTTAGATTTTTATACGGTGATTAAATTTATAACTTGTAACAATTACTTCGACAACTTCGAGCGCGTGACTTGACTCAATAACAATTACATATTTTACTGTACACACAAACTTAATTTTTATGCCAAAAAATACAAAAAAAATACCGTTCATATAATGTTTACAAATAAACTCCAAGCATAAATCACATTGAATACCAAAACATTTAATCAAAACCATTGCCATCCTATTCATTTTTTTAGAAAACGATGGAGACAACGTTACGTGCTCTTATTGGTGGATAACAAAGAGTGTAATGACGTCACCGTACATAAATTAAAACCTAAAATATTTTGATATAAACAAAAGAATGCTGCAATTAACTGTAAAACAAGCCCCTTACAGACATTTCTGTCAGTTTTAATTGAAGAATCGAACAATTAAAACAGTCAGAAATGTTGTAGCGGAATTTACTAAACGACTTCAAATTAAAAATGTCGGAACTAAACATCTGTAAGGAGTTTGACGCTGATATGTGAGAAATTAACATTTCATTCTACATGACAACTATTAGTCAGTATGCAACAAGGAAACTTTGTCTTACCGTTGATCAGCTTTCCCTTTCTATCGAAGGTACAGCGCGTGTCAGCAATTCCATTCGTTCTTATCCATTAGCACCAAATCGGCAGTCGGGAATTAAGATAAAACTATTACTAATTAAAAATAAATTATTGCAAACCCTATAGACGTAGACCAAGGGATTGGAAACAGGGCTTTGGGCGGGTTTTACAGCAGGAATAAGCCCCTACAGTTGGACTTAAGGCGAACTTGAGATCGAAAAGTCTTTAAGAACCTTGACTTGAAGATATTAGCTAAAAAGCCTTGTGATTTTAATGGGCCTAGAGTGGACCTCGCAGTCTAAGGTTAGCCCTATATTAGGTCTTGAATAGTACTAGGTTGCTGGCCACGAAATCTAGGATTTGGAAATATTGAGACATGAGTAATTATGAATTGGTTTAATTTATTATTTATCTATTATGTTCCTGGTGTAATTTGGTCCCCTGAAACAAAGAAAAAATATCGTTAGTTAAAACTGATAGAATATAGGTGGAGACCACTTGAATTTGCTAAATGAAGCGACTGCCCATAGACATAAGCATTTGTAGATGTGCCTAGTCGATAGATAGAGGCGCAATAGATATAGAATATTTTCCCTTCCTCTGCGTCCCCTACTCTGCTCATTTGTCCCTAAGGAAAGGTTAGGACAATTTAAACATGATAGTTATCTGTTAAAGAAGAAGGATGAAATTTTCTTGTTAACATTTTTTTTTTATAATATAAGGTGGCAAACGAGCAAGCGGCCACCTGAATCCACCGAAATGGAAAGCGACCGCTGCCCATAGACATTTGCAATTGCAGATGCGTTGCCTACCCTTAATTGATGGAGGAGTCGCACATAAAGAGGACATTTACCCTTCCTATGCGTCTCCTCCACCGTCAAATCCACTTTTCCTTCCCATCCCTTCTCTTAAGAAAAGGGTGGAAAGGGAAAGGGACTAAAATTAGGCCTCCGGCACCACACTCATCAGACGAAACGCGGAATTGCTTCCACTTCACGCCTGTTTTCTGTGTGGTCGTGGTATTACACCGGGCGAGCCGGCCAATTCGTGCTAAGGTGTTAAAGCGGGCTCTACCACTCCGAAATTTCATGTTATTTTGCATGTAGATAAATTGTTTCAGTTGTTATAACTAGAACAAGAGTAAAAATAGTTCAATGATATATTGTTTAAGATAACGCGGAAGTGTTTTAAAATCAACATCTGATAATAACAAAAGAATGTTCGAACAAAGTATTTTAAAGCAAAGAATGTTTTTATATTGAAGAACATTTGTTGCTTGTTGCAGTTTTGTTATTATTTCTGGTACGTTTTATTTCTCACAAACAATCGCCTACGCTTTTTCATCTAAAACGTTTTAGAGAACTAAAGCTTTTTTTTATTTAATACAAGAAACATCTGATCTTTGTGGCAAATGCCGACATTGGAACACAAAATTATATTAAACTAAATTTAAAGTAACCAGAGAGTTATTAGTTACTAGCTATTGTTAGCGACTTCGCCCGCGTCAAATTAAGAAATATACAAGTAGCCTATGTTACTCACAGATAAATTACCTTACTAACGGTGAAAGAATTTTTAATTTCAGTCCAGTAGTTTTTGAGTTATTTCAATACATATAAAAATACAAATCTTTCCTCTTTATTATATTAGTATAGATGATTTTACATGTGTTTTATTTATTTTCTAGGAAAAATACAAATGAATTTTAATAATATCATAAAATGGTATATAAGTATAGGTATAGATAAAAGGAAAATTAAGCAAATCCGCATTTAAACGTTTAAAGGTTAGAAATCTTTACGAACAGAAATTCGAACAAAACGTTTTGCCGACGATCGTTCTTTAACGATAATCATCAACGAAATGACTGCATTAAAACTAAAGAAATTCAATCTTAAATGCTTTAATTTTGAAAAGAAAATCAGTTATATAGTTTTTAAATAAAAGAAGTATTGTAGATTTACTACAAACAATAATTAACAGTGGTCTACCACTGGCTCTAGCCAACTATATCTGTTGCACATCACTCGATTGGTAAAATACCACAAAAAAAAACAGAAAATAGCTTAAAGTTGAATCAACTCCGAGTTTGAATAATTATAAGAATGGTGATTTACATTATTTCCAACAAAAAAAGCTCATCAAAGCTCAGTAGAAAAGCTCCGGGAGGTTATCGAGGTCGTGAGAGGGCGCAGCTGTACCGTCCATTAAGGCCGCTCTCTGATGCCTGATATTAAATATTTCCGAACCGCAACATAATTATAACACAGAAACTCAACTTGAGTGACGCTTTTATAAATATCTAAGTTTTATACAAAAGCTCAAAGCTTCTCTATGAAAAGCTTTATTACAAAGTTCAGCTTTTCTATATTAAAGTCATAGATTCATTAATATTTATATAAATAATAAAATCCCTAGTGGAACTGATGATAGCGCCATCTATCTAGTTTGAAATCAAACACATCTAAGCAGCCAGTTTTTCACATCTGTGCCAGTGTTCGGTGACATGTCTCTTTGGGTAGTTTCCAGTAACTATCTGATGGAGGCCTCACTGATCCTATATAATACGGATGGTGTTAATCATCGGCTCTGTATATCCATCGACCCGCCGATGATGGCGGCCGATGGCGGGATTCGAAACTTGGTCCGTCATGTGGTCATTACCGATATGCCTCTAGTTTACTAGACCATAGTCAAACGTACTGTCTCACTGGGGTACATGGCAAGATTCGAAACCGGTCAATGAAAATATGGTGATAAAATGACTGATCATCTTTTGTCAATTGCGTAAATTCTGGCTCGTATCAGTTGAGAGCAGTAATAGTGAAGCAATTATGTCTGTCAATGACAGACGCTCCCCCTCTTCCCCTGTCAGTGCTCCCCCCTTGAGCTGTGACCCACTTGCGATTAAATTAGCACTTATTTGGCGCGAGCAATTGTGTCACAATCGATTCATTTATTATGTTACTAGCTTTCAGCCGCGACCCCGTCCGCGTGGAGATAAAAAACTAAAGTACTACTTACTTATGTGTTTTTCCAGACTAAGCTCTACATTTATGCCAAATTTCATCCAGATCTGTTCAGCCGTTTAGGGTACAAACTCTAACAATCCATCCTTCTAGACTTTCGCATTTACAATATTAGTAAGAAGTAAGATTGCGAGATTTATTCGGTTAGTAAGTTTGTATGTTCTTCAATCTCAATGAGAGTAAGTGTTCTTCGTTAATTTTAAATGGTTTAATTCTATGTTAAATGTGACAAAAGAATGTGTTTTAAATTATCAAACATAAATAATTACCCCTAAAGACACTCTGATTTGAACTATTCAGTTAACACTGTCAGTTACAACTGATCAATACAAAAATGATATATAGCTTCTATTATAAATAAATAATGTTCATAACAACTCAATTTACTTTTACAGATTACAAATTAGCAAAAAATACGCCATAAATTAGTGACAAATGCTAGTTTATTATAATATAGTGAAATCACAGTCACGTCTACAGGATCACCGACCTGAGAGCACAGTATCTGCAATTCTAACAAGAGGTCGACGTAACGTGAAAAAACTGTTTAGTCAGACTTACAAAAGGTCAAAGTATCGCTTATTTGTCGATAAAAAGTGTCAAGATTGGTTTGTTCGTCTACGTATGCGTTTTTTCTAATAAGTTGTAACGTTTTTTAAGTTTCAACAGTTTACTAAATCTGCGTTCAGAATATTCTTAAGGCACAATTTCATTTTTTTTTCGCGTGTGTTGTTTGAGAGACCATTTTTCATGTGTGTTATAACGCCTGCTGTACTTGTATTCATTAGAAACCAGTGCCCGCATGCGTTAATATTCCTTTACCGTTACCACGCATTACACTACTAAAGTCTATGATGCTTTCATATTGACAGAAAGTAAGGGCGAGTTATATTAAAAACGCATGAATCAATTAAACAATTAATGTATTTTTTCGTTCACTGTATTTTATTACAGAAATATATAACCTTTGGTATGTTTGGGGCTTGAATAAGTGCCCTAAGTGTGTAATTTACTGGCTATTTAAAAGTAAGGGCAAGTTATTTTAAAAACTTAATAACTACGTTAATTCTTTTTTACAAAAATATTGGTAAATTTAATTATGGCTTAAATTACTATACTAACTACATACACAAGACCAATATTCCATGTTGTCAGCTCGTAGTAACATTAAACTGCCTGAAATAGATTTAAACTTCTCTACCAACCAATGCCATTCGTAATCCCGAAACACGCGATCATACAACAGCCTATTTTAAACCTTATTCTGTAACACTTAAGGTTCATTTATAAACGATCGGTAACCAAGTCGTAAACTTGCTTTTGAAAACCCACCAGCTCGATAACCAGACTTCGATTAAAATAATTTATAGGCAAATGAAATATAAAGACAATGATGGGAATAACATTAAAAATATTACTAAAACGTTCTCAACGGCCAATGAAAATGACATGAAAATTAATCAACTACGAGTGCAATAAAATAAACTAGCTTAGGATTTCACTAATTGTATTTTTTATATAGAGTTTTTTATATTGCTAAAAACCTTACATTACTAAATAGGTAAAGAGTATTTACTTATTAAAGAGCAAATTAGGTAAATATATACTATTATAATAGCGTAAACACACACTTCTTTGTTGCCTAAGATGTCAGCAATTACAGTATATTTTCGAATAACTGTTTTTAATAATAAGCCCCACATTTACGTCACGCTATAGGCTATATATTTTCACGACGTTAAACTTAGGGGTAAATATTTTGGATAAAAACCCTAATGTGGGAAAGAGACCATAAGTTGTTGCCAACATCAAAGAAGCAAGGTTTGGTTTAACCTCATGTCATGTCATTTTGTATTTGCAATTGATAATTTGACAAATGTGAACAATAAAATAAAGTTTTTATTTCTTGCGGGTGAAGCCGAACGGGAACAGCTAGTATATAAAAAAATAATAAACATATAATCTCATACTTACTACGTATCTTACATAACAAATAAATTCGGAGTAAAACGTTTTAGAAGTATTTAAGTACACGTTTCCAAGAAAACTTTCTAAACGTTTGTAAGATTTCGTTTTCAGGAAATTTTTATTGAAAGTTGAGAAAGTTATGAAACATTTTACGAGATGCTATTCAAATCAACAGGGAAGTTTATTGCGACGATTTCTATATTTTCTGTTTATAATAAATGCTTAAATAGGATGAAGAAATTTAATATATAGTGTAAATGTACATTTTCATATAACGTCGCAGTTAAACAAGCGCTAACGGTCGTCCCGCTGGAGACTGGAGGTGCGAACTGCTAAATGATTCAGTCAGAACCTTGGCAACGAACAAGAAACTTAGTGTGGCCAGACACTAATTTTCTTCGCATATTTCATTTACGCTCGTTTATCGCTAAGCTATGACAACGTTGCCATATTGCCATCTCTCTCAATAGTGTTCCTTAACAAGTTTCACCACATTAGTGACATCCGTACATGTAAATAAGGAATTTTTGCGATTTCTTTACAAAATAAATCGATTTTAAGTATGTAGGTTTGCCCATTTTTATGGCTTGCAGCCTAAACACAAAACACCTGCAGTTGACGTGAGAATTGGAAATTAATTAACGTAAAAAGCACGGTGTTTAAATCCGACTAACAGTAACTTTGTTTTTCTTAGTGTTTTTTCGATGTTTTTGAATATTTTCTTTTATAACCAGTATGTTAGGTTTTTGGAATTGTAAAACTAAGGTAAGTACATTTTATTAAATATTAATTAACTAAAGGGATGCGGATTTCCTTTGGGTTATATGAAGATAATACTCCTTTAATAAAAGTCGCTATTAATTTGGGCAACGCTTCTTTGACGCGTAACTATCGACCGCGTGTCATTGACCTTTGACGGTCAAGGGTTCAAACGATTTACGTCAAACCTAAGTGAAGATCTTTCTTTGTCTACTGTGCCTTTAGTAATGGTAAGCAAATAATAATTCTACCTTCCTTCTAATTTAGATAGAGTTAATATTTCATATTAAAAAAAAACTGTTCGTGTACAGAAGTTTGAATGGCCATTCGGCTACGAAAGGCTACTAGCTACGAACTAAGTGCTAAGTGCTACGAGTGAAGTTCTACGAGCTACGCGCTACAAGATGCGCCCACTCGGCCAGCGAACCTGACCCGACCTATTTGCCCGCTCTACCGCACCACATAGGGTTGTAACTTTTATTTTAGAAAATATTTTGAACATTGATTTTAACACTTTTGTATACCTTTTCTAAGTTAAAATAGCGAAAATAATTATTGCTGAACTTAAAAGTTGCAAATTACAATTAAAAGAATTTCATTTTAGTTACTTAAGTGTGTTACATTTTAAAAATAATATTTCATTTTTAGACTTGTAGAGACGTCATTTCTCAAAAAGCGCATTTTCCCAAAATTTGCTTTTCAAGATGACAAAATATAAAAACGAAAAATTCCAATTAGGATTACACAACCCTAAGTGGTTAGAAGTATGGACGTTGTTAACTTGCATACTTGGAAACTAATAAATTATTTCTAAAGAGAAGAAATAAGATTTTACTTGCAATATAATTAAAGCAATTATCAGACATTTTAGGCTCTATATTCTAGGCTCTAGGCACGTAAAAATCACTGTCTAGCATTTATACCTAAAAAATGCCACAAGGATAGTGAAATTGTGTTGAATGATTTGACAGTTACGAGCATACTATTAAAGGAAAATTGCGTGAAAACCTTTTTCATATAAATTGATACAATATTGCGAGGGAAATATTTATTAACACTTAAAGAATAGTTTTATTAAGCACTTCAAAAGACAATTCTAGTCGTTCGATGATCACCTCCCCTGCCTTATCCTACTCCCGTAGGGTCGGCGATGATGTTGATAAAATTACTTGATGTGTTACACGAGTTTAACTATTCAGTTAAAATGGTACTTATGTAGTTAAATTTTGCCTCTACACAGTTAAAACTGAACCTCTGTAGTCTATATCTATACTAATATTATAAAGAGGAAAGATATTTATTTTTGTATGTATTTGATTCACGCAAAAACTACTTGGCCGATTTTAAAAATTCTTTTACCATCAGAAAGGTAATTTATCTGTGAGTAACATAGGCTATATTTTATTATTACTAATGTTTAGGTACTATTAATAAACAGCGTGTATCTTGACGCCGTTAAAAATTCATATTAAATAATCCACGATAGTCATAGAAAAAATCAGCACAATTTTACTGGAGATATTGCTTTGTAAGCCTTAGGATTGAAAACAGGCGGTAAAAGGGATATCGCTGATAGACACGACTTTAAGCAAATCTCATTCTCCAGTTGGGATCCTTTGGGAGATGGCCTTAAAGGATCGAAATCTAATAAAACGACATTAAATTAAAACGGATTTCTAAATGTTTCGTTTCATTTGATTGCTATTTTTTATCCATAAACTAATAATTATTGCTTTATTTATTTATATTTGTATTAATTTTCATTATTGTTAATCTATACTATTATAAAGCGTAAACACATACTTCTTTGTTGCCTAAGATGTCAGCAATTACAGCATATTTTTGAATAATTATTTTTTTAATAAAAAGCCCTACACTTACGTCACGCTTTATGCTATATGTTTTAACGCCATTAAACTTAGGGGGTAAATATTTTGGATAAAAACCTTAATGTGGGAAAGAGACCATAAGTTACTGCCAACATCAAGGAAGCAATATTGCCAAGGTTTGTCATCTCATTTTGACATTTGCTATCAATATATTAATAAAATTTTAACAATTTCAAGCGGAATAAGCCGCACGGGAACAGCTAGTTTATTTATATTTGTATATTAATTTATATTATAGTTAAATTAAAGTAAAAGGAATTTAATAGAAGATTCAAACGTAAAAATTATAGCGAAAAATGGTGAAACCTACATGTCTAAATTAAAAATCGAAAACCCTAATTTATTGTAATTCTCCTCTAATAGACAAGGCTGACTGTCTCGTCGAATACATTGTGTGACGTCATCCATCCATGTCTCGTCACGAGACATTCGATTATAAAAATTAAGTCAACAGGGCATCTATACTATTGACATGTCTTATTTTATTCTGGAGCCAAATTATTGTACTGTGTTTATTTTTTAATTGAAACTTTGGACAATATTTTTGACTTTATATTAAAGTTAATTTTTCTATAGATAAGTAGTTAAAACTGATTTATTTATCTCGATGGTTATGCAAAACGGACAGATCTAAAACATTGTAATTATTTTTAAAGAATGACATTAATATAATAAAGTAAACACCAAAAACTAGCTACCCTTAACGTAAAACACTAATGTAAGTGGAAGTAAATACGAACAAATAGGCTCGATTAGGAAGGGATGAGGGTTAATCCCTTATTTATCTCTGCTTATCGCTAAGGGATCGAAACACGAATACATTTGTACTAATTTACTTCGGATACGTCTATTTACAAAATTGATTACGTCTAATGAAATCTGAACGCAGATAAAAGGTTTTATATAAATAAATATAATACAGGACGTTTTTATAATATTTATAGAGCAACTTTCGCCCGCGACTCCGTTTGCGTGGGATCGAAAACCAAAGCAAGTAGCCTATGTGTTCTTCCAGACTATGCTCTACATCTATGCCGAAATCTTCGAGATCCGTTCAGCAGTTTAGGACACAAACTCTAACATCCATCTATAGGATTATTCCCAACCGTCATCCCGCTCTGTCCCCACATGAAAAGGTTTCATCCGTCCCACCCTTTAGTCCCATTATTCTAAAGTTATAGAAACGTTATGAAATAAAGTAAGTTCCCACCGCCCCCACGTTGCAAAGGTGGGACGGAATAAACTTTGTATTCTCATCTGATCCTATGTGGGACAGAGCGGGGTGACGGTTGGGAATAATCCCATCTATCTAAATTTTCGCATACATAATATTAAAAAGATGTAAGTTGTATTCTCTTTACATTCAATAATATACAATTTATTACATTTTTTTATATGAGAAGGGGGCAAACGAGCGGCGGGAAGACAAAGTTGGTCAACGACGCACATGGACATCCGCAACACCAGAGGAACTACAGATGCGTTGCCGGCCTTTAAGGAAATGATAGACTCGCTTTTTCAAGGACCCTAAGTCGTATTGGTTTGGAAATACCGCCGAGGACAGACCGTAGTTAGTTTTATATCGTAGTTAGTTTCTTTGTCCATAAAAGTCTAAACAGGGGTGTGAAAATATTTCTTCAGGAGAATTAGTTGACATAACCGTTCACAACAAGAAATTAAAGTTAATAAGGGGTAAAAGTGTAAAAGACTAAACTTTACACGAAGGAAATCTCGGACAAAATTACGACAAACTTGGTTAATAATTAATTACAGTAACCAGTTAATAATCCCAGATAAGAAAAATAATTATAATTTTTTTTTTTATAACAAAAGGTGGCAAACGAGCAAGCGGCCACCTGAATCCGACAAAATGGCGAAGCGACCGCTGCCCATAGACATCTGCAATTGCAAATGCGTTGCCTACCCTTATCCGACAGAGAAGGAGATGCACATAAAGAGGATATTTCCCCTACCTATGTATCTCCTCCTCTGTCAAATCCACTTTCCCTTCCCATCCTCTCCTCATAAGAAAAGGGCGGTAAAGAAAAAGGGACTCAAATTAGGCCTCTGGCACCACACTCATCAGACGAAACACGGAATTGCTTCCATTTGACGCCTGTCTTCTGTGTGGTCGTGGTATTACACCGGGCGTGCCGGCCCATTCGTGCTAAGATGTTAAAGCGGGCACTACCACTGTTAAAGTATAAACAATGTTTCCGTAATAAAAAGCATTCATAGGAAGGATAACGGCTTTGAATATTCAGTTCCGACAGGGCCGCAGCGGGCCGAGTCTGAGCGCCTCTGACCTACTTACGACCTGCGAACGCAATACCGAAATATCATTTACGATAAAGTGCTTTTTATATTTATCTATTAATCCTATCTGAAGTGTACCTCAAATAAATAAAACATTACTTTTTTACCTAGAAAGAGATGGATGTATTGTGTGAAAGGTGACATGATCAAGAAGGGAGTGACTGAGATGAGAGATGATAGAGTTATTCAGAGGACCAAAACCCGGTGTGACCCTACGGGAGTATAAGTTGATGATGGTAGAAGTTATTTTTAACTTTATTATACAACTAGCTTCTGCCTGCGACTTCATCCGCGTGGAATTAAAAAAGCTGAAGTGAGTGAGTTCTTCCAGACTATCCTCTACCTCTTTGCAAATTTCATCGAGATCCATTAATCCAATTAAGCTGTAAACCCTAACAAACATCCATCCATATAAACTTTCGCGTTTATAATATTAGTAAGATTTAAGTTATGCCCCCTACTTTGTAGCTTATGTGTTCTTTCAGACTATGTTCTATCTACGCCAAATTTTAGCGACATCCGTTAAGTTGTCCTAAGAGATACGTAGTAAACAAGTTCCTTGGTTATTACCAATGCGCAAGTTTTGATGGAAGGAACACAGCCTTTTATCTACTAATATTTTAGTAGATAATTCTTTCATGTTTGAAATCAGCATTTAAGTGAAACAAGTGAAGGCTGTACGGATATTTTACTAAGAAAAGATTCAAGTATTTTTAAGTGGTTAACAGAGCTAGATAAAAAAGTTAATGAAATGCAAGAAATAACTGCGACCTACTTAAAATGCATTTGAAATTTAAAAAAAAAAACAAAAATTTTTATGCTCGGAAAGTAGAGTATTCTATACAACTTTTTTTTAAGGTGGCAGACAAGTGACCACTTGAATTCGTCTAAATAGCGAGGTAACCGCTGCCCATAGACATCCGCACGTTACTTTTAATCAACTGGGTACGGGACGCACAGAAGTATATTATTCATAGACTTCAAAAATCCACATACCCTTCCCATCCTATCCTTATCAGAAAAGGGCGAATTTCTATTCTTTTATATCTATTCTATGTATACATCTACACAACAATTGGAGTGTCTGTTTGTAAATCGCATTTAGAAAATTTTTGTCTGTCTGTCTGTCTATCCGCAAGCCGGGTTTGTTCCGGGTAATCTCCGAAACGGCTAGACAGATTTCGACCGGACTTTCACTGAAAGGTAGCTGACATAGACGGGCATGTTATAGGCTACTTTTTTTTAATTCCACACTGTCAAAATGGCGACTGGACCTCTATCTCTGGAACGGGTGAACCGATTTGGACGGGACCTTGACTGAAAGATAGCTGGTAGAAGATGCACGAGGGAATGTAATTGATGACTTCTTTAATTCGCGCTAACGAAGTTTGCGAGCGACAGCGCGTTGCAAATAAATATGATCGTTTAAATGTAGGGTAGACAGCAATCACACAAGCAAAGTTTACTACGAGCTTTGAGTTGTTTGA
Source organism: Papilio polytes (assembly GCF_000836215.1). Classification (NCBI taxonomy): domain Eukaryota; kingdom Metazoa; phylum Arthropoda; class Insecta; order Lepidoptera; family Papilionidae; genus Papilio; species Papilio polytes. The sequence continues at coordinate 421,135 of NW_013525035.1, read as the reverse complement.
AACTAAAATTGATACTCAAGCTCACATTGAGGTAAATAGAATGAGGCTTTACAATGCACTCTAAGCCTTAATTGTAGCTTTGAGCGTAAACCCTTGTCCGTTCGAGCGTGGCATTTTGTTAAAACACAAAGAGGGGTGGTTTCTGTTATGGGTTGTGGCATTTGGTAAGAAGATTTTTTGGACAATTATCTGTCGTAAAATGGAAACAAATACAATTTAGATAAATAAGCTATTTCTACTTTATAATATAATTAAGGACGCACACCTTTGACTAAACTATCGCACAACTGTTTAGTCGTGCTGTGATTCTTATGAGCACATCTGTAGGTGCGCATACTGCTTGTGCAACTAAATAGGTGAATTGGCTGCGAAAAAATAGACAATCGCATATTAGTTGTCTGATAGTTTGGTTTGCGCCCGCTCTTAATAACATAGATGAGACATAGGTTTCCATTTCCTGTCCTGATAGTACAAAAGTTTTGACAAGCGCTGACCTAGTTTGCAAGATTCTCGAACATCCCGTAACGCATGATTGGACAGGTAACATATCGTTGTCTCTCTTTATCGTACTATAATTTACTGCTGTCTCTTACTAACATTAAAAAGGAGAATCTCATTTAGGATATTGTTTTTTGTTTATTCCATGTCATGTTCTCCAGAAAAATATATGACAGCCTTTAGGGACAGCTCCGCTTACGTCCTTGGGATAAAATGGGACATGTTTCTACTAACTATGTATAGAATAGTACTTTGCCTTTGTACGGCGAAGGGCAGGGTGGATGATGGTCTACAACCACATATAATATTTTATAGTTATAGCTGTTGCTCGCGACTTCGCCCTCATGTAATTAAAAATGGTATTCTATGTTACTCGTCAGTAACATAGCTTTCTAATGGTGAATGAATTTTTGCTATCGGCCAAGTAGTTTTTGAGTTATTTCAATACAAAAATACAAATCTTTCCTCTTTATATTAATATACACTAGTATAGATATAAATTATATATTCTATCATATTTATAATTAATAAAAATTACTTTTAGAATACACTCTGTATAATAGTTACGACTACGGCCTCGTGACCCGGTTTCGTCGCCCGTGAAATGCTGGTTTATTGCACTTTTTATGCAAACGCGATGTCACTGATAAAGCTCGCAGTGACGTAGCTGATATATTTGAATAATAATTAAATGCCTTTAATGAATACAAGACTTGTGACGTTGCATTATATATTACTAGCTTTCACCCGCGACTTTCCGAGTGGAATTAAAGATACAAAATATGCCTATGTGTTCTGCCAGACTATCCTCTCTATGCCAAATTTCATCGAAATCCGATCAGCCGTTTGGGCTACAAACTTGCGCATTTATAATATTAGTAAGATAGTTATCGCAAAAGAACAGGCCCTTGAATTCGCCTAAGGAGACTGCAGACCTTGTTTATCTTTATGGAAGAGGGAACGCACAGAAAGATGTTCCACCTCTTCTTCCTTTCTTTACAAGAATAAGATGGGAAGGGTAAGAGACCAATTTATCTTCCGCTTTCGTAATACACATACATTTCTTAATTGAATTCAACATAGATATGTAAAATATCAGTACAAAGGTAGACGAGGTGAGGCGAGGAGATGCACTTACATTGCAAAATTCAACTCACAGTTTATACACGTATGAAACCGCTCTTGTGTAGGGTGGCCATGTAGCATTGACATTAAGGAAATTCCTAGATACAGTTATAATGAAATATTAACACTATATGACATTTAAATTGAAATTAATAATACATGTGAATAAAGTAAAGAAGAAGTGTGAAGTAAAGAAGTTTTACACTAATTCCTTTGTTATTTTAGGTTACATTACAGGACAGGACATTACAGGATTTCGCCCGCGACTCCTTCCGCGTGGAATTAAAAAAAAACTAAGTAGCCTATGTGTTCTTCCCTACACCTATGCCAAATTTCATCGAGATCCCTTCAGCCGTTTAGCCTTAAAACTCTAACAACATCCATCCATCCATCAATCTAAACTTTCGAATTTATAATATGTATTAGTAAGATATCAATACATTATAATACTTTTCCAAAAAAAACTAGGGATTATTCTAATTATACACTTACAGTGTAGTACTTTTAGTTAAAATGGCAGAGAAAATTTTACGTTCGAATTTAACACTTCAAAAATTTAGTACTATCTCTTTGAAAATAGTTTTCCTGGTTACCCTTGTCCCGGAAAGCCACTCTGCGGGATTCAATCAAGGCGGGTGATGTCCGGGAACAACGGCCGCTTGCACCCCTCAACCCCGCTCAACCCCCTAGCTCAGCTTTAAGGCTTTGTTACGGTACGTGTACAAAGCCTTTAAACTATACTATATCCTAAAATTGCTTTTAAGGGAACACAAAAGTAGAATTGTTAACTAAAATGAGAAATCTATAAATAGATATTTACTTAGACATGTTTTTATTATTATCTGCATAATGTATTTTTTATATTATTAGTCGGCAAAGCAAGTTGCCACCTGAATCCGCCGAAATGGCGAAGTGACCTCCGCCCATAGACATCCGCAATTACAGATGCGTTGCCTACCCTTAATAGGCCGAGGAGAAGATGCACATAGAGAGGATATTGCCTTTCTTTGTGCGTCTCATCCACCGTCAAATCCATGCCTTCATATTCCTTCCTCTTAAGGAAAGGGTGGAAAAGGAGAGACTAAAATTAGGCCTCCAGCACCTCACTCATCAGATGAAATGCAGAATTACTTCCACTTCACCTCTGTCTTCTGTGTGGTCGTGGTATTACACCGGGCAAATCGGACCATTCATGCGAAGATATTAAACGGACTCTACCACTGTAAAACTTTTTAATAAAAAAACAAAACCGACTTCCAAACAAAATACACTAAAAACAAAATATTCTCAAAAAAACAGTACACTAAAAAGTAACGAAATAATTCCTTCAAAATATTAAACCTCCCTTATTGTAGCTGTTATGTCTGTATTTTTTACAATTATTATTACTTTGATGTCGGTGTACGAAATGTCGTCGCGCGATTTTGAGCTAAACTATTTAACTACGTCGTAGTCTTTGACTCCAAAAATCAAACAAAAAAATGGGACCCATCTGCAAGCATTACCTTTCGGATAAAAAATGAATTATCATAATCAGTCCACTAGCGGCGGAGTTATGCCGTAACACACATAAAAAAAAAATAAAAAAAAACATACAGACGAATTGAGTACCTCCTTCTTTTGGGAAGTCGGTCAAAAATGTAAATGTAGTGTAAAATATATTTGATCCAAGTAAGATTAGTAACTTTTAGCCGAGATATTAGTCGTATTACTTTCGTTTTATCTAAAAAACTGTTGAATTTTCCATCTCAATTTACGCATTCGTTGCATCAAAACTTTCCCCTACTTTTACCCTAACGCGTCAGCGCCTCCTAGTGACAGATGGCCTAGTTACTCGTATATAGTTGTAATTGAAACAACTAGAGCTAGGTGAGAGAGTGGGGCTGCCAACACTTACGAAACCGTGATATATCGTGCACAGATGACAAGTGAGCGCTAACGTTGCCAAAATAGGCCATGAGGACAGCATTGTGATCGGAAAACTGCAGATCTGTGATGATAATCATATATAATACTAGCTTTCGTCTGCAACTCCATCCGCGTGGAATAAGAAAAAACAAAAGAAAATAGCCTGTGTTTTCTTCCAGACCATCCTCTATATCTATGATAAGTTTCATAGAGATCCGTTCAGCTGTTTAGGCTACAAACTCTAACAAACATCCAACCGTCCATCTAAACTTTCACATTTATAATCTTACTAATATTATAAATGCAAAAGTTTAGATGTAAGGATGTTTGTTAGAGTTCATAGCTTAAACGGCTAAACGGATTTCGATGAAATTTTCTATAGATGTAGAGGATTGACTGCTAGTTGACGTCTCTTATATGTAACTTAGACTACTTAAAAGTGAGGTAGAGACTGGATTATGTAGGTACTATACTTGGTTATATTTTTAAGACTCATTCAGATTAATGAAACATATAAGAACGGTAGAAGAAACACCCGAAACTGACGTTTTTAGATGTATTAATGTAGAAGCTAGATATGAATATCAGGACCGAGGCAAATAGATGTCCGTGGTCTCTGCCTACCCTTCTGGGATAGACGTGAGTTACGTTGTTGTATTTTTAAGGTATTAACCAAAAAAACATTTTTTACATGAACAGAATACTTAGAAAACTGTCATCCATTCAGATTTATACCATACTAGCGGTTGCCCGCGACTTCGTTCGGGTATTAGAAAACATACGAACTATACTCGTATAAATAATAAATAAGCTACGTATCCCTCGGAAACCGGACATTTCTCGGGGGTGAACCTTATCTCATGTGTACTCTAGATTATGTTTTATATCTGTGCCAAATTTCAATAAGATATGTTGAACCGTTGTAGAATAATCGAGTAAACATTAAAAAACTAAATTAATGAATCCCATGGGAACCGTAACTTATCCCGGGATATAAAGTAGCATATGTGTTCTTCCAGATTATGATCTACATCTGTGCCAAATTTTCATGAAGATCCGTTTAGCCGTTTAGGCTACAAACACTAACAAACATCTATCCATCTATCGTAACTTTCGCATTTATAATATGCATGTGAAACTCTACTTCCCCTTAATAATTCAATTTTAATCAATTACTTCGTAGAAAATATGATGACACCATTGTCATGTCATTTGTGGATTTTACTTCCTCGCAAATTGCGTTAAATTTAAATAAAATCCCTTCATTTATATTCCACCGAAAAGTTTGACAAACGCGTCGCTAACAAAAGTTTAACTGCAGACATTTGAAATGTTACGAATTGTTGAATTGTTAAACAAAAGCTCCGATTAAAAATCAAATACCTTTTTGTACGTTGAATGGTAAATTGAAAAAAAAAAACCTAACCAACATTATTCATACAATTGTGTAAGATCTAGTTTTTTGTAATCAATGAAAAGAGATGTTTTATGTATAAAAATTATTAACAGATGAATCTAGAAAGAAAACTACACGAAAATATCGAAATTTGCAAGAAGGTAGAGTTCTCAAACATATAAGGAAAAAAACAACATCCTGTTGACAATTTTTGAATTGTCATTTCCATTTTTATTACCTTTTTTTCCGTCAGAAAACCTTAAGTAATAATTGTACCTTGTTACACTGATAAGATACACCCATACAGATCGTCCGTGCCTAATGAGCGATGGCCGTCTGACCGACAGATTACGATCGGCCCTTATCCCTTAGAACCTGAACCCAGGCCAAGTGTCAGTGTACGTACTAGGAAACTATACATAACCTAGTTTTTCAGTGACAAGTTTAGCGTTTAAAATATTGAACATCACTTAACTCTAACTTAAGAGCTTTTAAGTTAATCTATAAATTAAATTAATAATATTAATGTAAAGATATTAGTAATCTTTTAATAACTATTGCTTAGTTAATTATTTTGAAAGACTTTTCACTTGAAGCTTTTTATCGTGTCAATTTATTAAGAAACTGGTGGACTTTTTATGTTAATACCTTGTACTATGTCCTATAATGATGGTGAACTTATGGACACTGTTTTACAATTATCGTAGTATAGTACAGAGTCTAGTACTGGTACAAGATATTAGTAATGATGCGAAATATTTAAATTTCTAATGAAACTTCTAATTAAAAACATTAATTTGAAATAAGAAGTTATAACAATTTTAAATTTATAAATTGCTTATTTTCTTTGATAGAATTTATTTTCATGTTCAACTTATGTTACGAAATAGTTAAAAAAATTTACACGATTTCTAATTTGAATAAAAAAAAATCGTAAAATAATTAAGACGTAAATTTTAAATTAATTACAAACATAATTAATTAATTACAATTGTAATTAATTAAATATACGAATGTAATAAATTATTGTACAATTCTATTTTCTACGAAAGAAAATCGACAAACTATTTAAAATTATTAAAAAAAAATCCATAACTTACATATAACGGTGAGAGCTGATAACTAGACAGGCGAAATATATCCCAAACACTACACTAAAATATTCACATTTCTCATATACACAAACACAAAATTCACAACAGCCATATCTAGTATCATGAATTAATGGTTAACGCCTCGTTATCTTTTTTTTTTAATTTTTTTTCTAGTATTTGTCGGAGACGAGGTGTTGAACGTTCTGGGCGGACGACGTGTGAAGTGCGCGCGCAATCTATCGCAGCGAACTTCAGTCGAGTGCGCGATGTAACGGAGACAACTTCAGACGGTGCTGTGACCTCGTTTCAGTAGCCCAGTATGATTTATTTTCGAAATGGCAACGTACAGGACTGTAAGTCTTGATTTCTTTTTGTAATTTAATTGTAATACAATGTGTTATATATATGAAATTTTTTTGAAGAATATATCTTGATGTAATTTCAGTACTCAGCAATAGAGTCCCAATTTTAACGTAGTTTTATTTGAATTAATCTTTTATATTTTACATATTTTATACTAGAAAAGTTTCCTATCATAAAAACATTAATGCAACTAGCTATAAAATTTAATAAAACCTAGCTCGTATGTCTAAAAAACTGAAGAAATTTATAATAAAGATGAAAGAAAAGTTTAAAAATAAAAATATTTGTATATTGAAAATACTATGGGATACGTAAAATCTTTTGTTGGACGAAATATTTCTAGATAACTAGATATTTATAATTCTATAAAGTATAAGAGATAGGTTTTAATTGTATTTTACTAGGAGACCTTTGACCATGTATTTATCTAGCACGAGTATTAGGGATGGTAGACATTGTCATTTGGCCTTCATGTAGACGCAGCTACGCTCTCGTAGCTATGACTCTCTAATCATCCCTCAAAATTTACTGACACTTCAAGAAGCTCTCTCTAGACAGTTGGATTAATGGCCCGGTTTAAAAGGCGGTTATTTTAGGAACCGGACGCATAGTGAGGAGGTTCCTTTCTCTGCAGCCCTGACCACTGGTTGCTTGAGTCATGGGATTCCGCAGCCGGTGGACTTCTATTTTTATATAATATGTGAATTATAAATGCGAAAGTTTAGATGGATGCTTGTTTGTTAGAGTTTGTAGACTAAACTGCTGAACGGATTTGAATGTAATATGGCATAGATGTAGAGTATAGTCTGGAAGAATATATACGCTATTTTTGCTTTTTTTAAGATATTAAACCTCCATTTACCACGTACCTATACCTTCATTATTATGCTACAGAATTAAAATTAATACAAGCATCACTAATTCCACGTACTGTCTCGCACAAAACCGGTAAAGTATCGCAGGAGGGGGTAGATGACAGCTTCCCCCCGCACCCTTAGATAACGTCGCCCGCTGTCACCGACCGACCTCACCGCACGACTGTACCTAGTTGTACAAAACCCATGAGTTTAACTTCCTGGAACTCTTATTTTCTCATGATTAAAATATAAAGTGTATATGGTTAATACGATACTTTATGGTTATTTAAACTGGTTTATCGTAAAAGCTTTTATTTTCCTTAACACTAGTAACGTAGTACAAAAATAATTAAACAAAATCTATCATTTGTGAAAATCATAGCCCCTTAAACATAGCAAATCGCAATGTACACTATCATGTTATTGTAGACATAAAGTAAGACCTCAACCTTTGACAAAACTATCGCACAACTGTTTAGTATGCCATGATTCATATGAGCTTATATGGAGGTGCGCTATTCGATTTTTAGTTGTGCAACTAAACAGTTAAATTGGCTGCGAAACAATCGACAACAGTTTTTCGATAGTTTAGTCAAAAGTATGCGCACATCTAAAGACTCCAATGTCTCAGTAATTAAAAAAAGCTTGGTGCTACTAACGCACTCGTCGGGTTATTACTTCGTTACGGGAACGACAAAGCGGCAAGGAATTTGTGAGATTCGGGAGTATATTACACGAAAATTAAGTTTCATTTTAATAACACGACAAATATCTATGTAAATACGTTACAAACACCAGTAGTAAAATGCTGTAAATTGAATCGTTGGCGTTAAATTTAACTCATTTACCCTGTCCCACAACTGACTGATAGAGGCTTGGATAGCATAACCCTTAAATGCATAATGTTTTCGTTTTAAATACCATAAATTGAACGGGTAGTAAATTGAACATAGATAAGGAAAAAAAAATGATTTTTGAATAGTTTATTGCGTAAGGAAGAAAGCACTGATGTATAAATGCATCATCACGCATTTAAGGGTTAAAAATGACGTCACTCTCACATATTTTACAAGTTGAATTGTTGTTAATTTACAATTTGGTGGGACAGGTCCTATAATAATGTCAATCAAATGTAATGCGTTATACAAAAATATGAAGTTAAACGGATGAGCGCGGTTTACTATAAACTAGCCCATAACTTAGGATGTTATCTTAAGTTGTTCAACACTAGCCTTGTCTGTGACGCCGTCCGGACAGAACTAAAAAAAATAACGTAGCCTATGTATTCTTCCAATCTATGTTCTACATCTGTGACAAATTTCATCGAGATCCGTACAGCAGTTTTGGCTACAAACTCTCATAATCTATCCATCTAAACTTTCGCATTTATATTTTTATATTAGTATGATAGATATCAAAAATCTATATATGATTATTCTGGTTAGATATTGCATTTATGTATATGCTTGTCCTAATATCAAGCACGGAACAAACTTAGTTATAGACTAGGCCGCCTGGCGTCACTCGGGCGACTCAACTAATAATGTTATAGGACGTTCTGCAATATCATATGAGAAATTACTAAATATATATAGAGAGACTTTGCATATAAAATATACCCTTAAAATAAATTTAGTTAAAGCAAAAGAAAATTAAATATCTACTGATATACTTAAATAGTTAGCGTTTTCCAACTTTTCAGAATATAAAATAATAATTTTAATTCAGTAACGAAATGTGAGCAAAAATATTTACAACGAACTAATCCTTGAGCAAACATTAACTCTGAAAGAAATTTATAATTACGATCTTACTAATATTATAAACATGAAAGTTTAGATGGATGTTTGGTAGAGTTTGTAGTCTAAACTGCTGAACGGATCTCGATGAAATTTATCACAATAGAGTCTGAAAGAATGCATAGGCTAGTTACTTTTGATTTTTTAATTCCATGCGGATGAAGTTGCGGGCGAAAGCTAGTATAAAATACAAAACTTACAAGGTATACCAATAGGTATATAATATTAATTATCAAATCAACGACAAATCACTTACCTTTTTATCACATGAAATTTGAATTCTTAACATTTATTTAATATCTTCACTAAAATCATACCACTTATAACCACGGCGCGTATTACACTACGTGAATCATTCGAATATTCTTCCGGGAAAATTCACATAAATATGGCAACACTCAGAAAATCCCACCGCTCACATTCCGTCAACATTCGTCACTGAACACTTGAAAACGGAAGCAATTATCATACACAAAAACGAAAATCTGTTAATTTTAAATAAAGTTTCTTTCTCTCTGTTAGAAATGCGCGTGCGACTTCACCGCGCAGCGCCAGTGCTGTAGACGTAGCTGTATCAATCTAAAATTATCGATATATTTCTTCCGCAATAAGTTTTCGATGCCGCGTTATGGCTAATTTTAGTCGAGTCTACGTTATTTTAACCCGGAGCGTTTTCTGGAATTATAATAGCTTCAATTCCAAGTAGTGTGGAGATTTTTTCTTAATCCGATTAGACAATACGCCTTTATAGATTCTCTTATTTGTAGTGCTGTTTAGAAAATCATTTCCTCTTACTACTAACTACAAATCGTATTATACCAGATATTTTCAATGATAGTTTGTAGTTTACAATATTAAGTTATTGGTTTACATGAATTGGTTTTACTTTTCAGTTTAAAAATTAAAGCTTTCTTAGAAATGCCTTTCCCCGTATATAAGCGTATATCGACGTATATATGACGACGGCGTATATAACGAGATGTTCTATCATTAAAATACCTAATTGCACATGTTTATAGTTTGCAGTCACTTCGTTATTTCAGCATATCCCGGTGGCTACTTGCTCGTTTATCACCGTATAATAATAAAATATATCGATAAAATAATATCGACATTTATCAATCCCTAACAATCAAAATCCTCCCATAACATCGGTAGAGTTCGCAACAATTTCGCACTGAGTTTTCCGTTTACAAATAGTAGTGAAGCAATTGTTAGATGAATCTATAATTACTTTGAAATAGATCATTAGCCAATAAAACGATATCGAGATTAATAGATTTTTAAATGATTGCTTACTAGTTTTAGCACGCGACTCTGTCTGCGCGGAATTGAAATAAACATTTATTTATTAATTATTTGACACCTGTAAACTCTAACAAACATTCATCTATCTATCTAAATCTGGCATTCATAACTAATGCTAGCTTTCGCTCGCGACTCCGTCCGCGTGGAATTAATAAAAAAACAAAAGGGATTAGCCCATGTGTTCTTCCAGAGTATTCTCTACGTCTATGCCAAATTTCATCGAGATCCGTTGAGCCGTTTAGACTACAAACTCTAACAAACATCCATCCATCTAAACTTTCGCATTTATAATATTAGTAAGATTAAGTAAGAAGTAAGATAATGAGAAAACAACCGTGTAATCTAAAAGAACAATTGAGCGATACAAGATAAATTATTTTATGCAGAAATTCGTTGTTTAATAAAGTGAAGTTAAAATAATGGTGATTTGTAAGTACTAGTTTTAATATTTAGGCTAACTTTGTGAAAAAAACAGTTCTGGATTAATAATTATTTATATTTTATAAATATGAAAGATTTATATTTTTGTATGTATTGAAATAACTCAAAAACTAAGCAGATTTTAAATATCCATACACTGTTAAAAAGCTACGTTATCACTGAGTAACATAGGCTATAATTTTCAATTTTTTTTAACGCGTGCGAAGTCGCGAGCAACAGCTAGTGATTTAAAATGAGAATATAACTATGTAAGTTCTGGGAAACATGTTGTCTAAAGGAAATACTTGTTTTGTCAGTAAATTAAAAATTTTTTACAGTTAGAAAAATCTTGCTATTATTTTTTCTGTAGGGGTCATACTTTTTAACTCTCTCAGATGTAAAACAGAATGTATAATTTACTCACTTCTTTTAGGTTTAATTTTGTCTCGTTGTCGGAAGTGGGTCATTATCGTTATGTTTACGAGCCGCTGACGGCTTTAATGACTTGTTAATGACACTCTCTAATGATACAAGTCGACATTTTCACGATTTTCAATAATTAAAACTTTTCGCTTTATTTTTTTTAGATTTTTCATATTTATAGTTGGTTTACCTTGCTATTGATCGAAGTACGTTGGATTTGTTTATATATACTAATATTATAAAGAGAAAAGATTTGTATTTTTTGTATGTATTGAAATAATTCAAAAACTACTGGTATGATTTCAAAAATTGTTTCATAATTAAAAAGCTACGTTATCTATGAGTAACAAAGGCTACTATTTTTTATGGTTTCCATTTTCACGCGGGCGAAGTCGTGAGCAACAATTTCTATATAAAGGACTTAAGTTCACGAAAGAGGTTATTGAAAAAACATATGTTGTAGGATCTCAGTCCCCTCTGCTTTTCTTAAAAAATATTAAAAAAAAAAACATTTTCCTCCTTGTTTTTGTAAAATATCATAGAGAAAAAATTAATTGATTTTAAAAAGTTTTAATAACACTAGAAATATGACCTCGTTTCCAATAAACAAAACAAACAACAAGGTTTTCAAATATTACAGTTCTATTTGACAAATCAATCAAAATTTCAGTGCAAACCCACACAAACCGTATTTAAAAAATTACACAAAATTCCGGTAAGTTTAATTTGTTATTACAAATCTAATTTATATGATCATGTAAGAATTTACAAGCAAATGAGTGGATAAATTATAAAGGAAATACATCGAAAAAATAGCCATAGTCTAATGGGAATTGCTATGTTATTTGTCTTTACTGGTGTTAATTATTTTTACGGCCATTAACCTTTCATATTATCTCGGACAAATCTGCATAAGCATAGAAAAAGTACCTTGAGCTATCCAACCTCTGTATCTAGTAGATAAATTGTGTGTTAACTAATGATCGGATATCTAATTCAGTTGTCAGAATCTTATTGTGTAGCGCTTTAAAGCGCAAATGGTAAAATAACTTATATATTAGTGTATTGATTGTGGCTTTGACACAAAGTCGTTGCTATTCTTCTTTGACCAAGCCTTTTTATAACAGTGGTAATGCCCGCTTTAACATCTTAGCACTGCAGGGCCGGCACGCTAGGTGTAATACCACGACCACACAGAAGACAGGCGTGAAATGGAAGCAATTCCGTGTTTCGTCTGATGAGTGTGGTGCCGGAGGCCTAATTTAAGTCCCTTTCTCTTTACCACCCTTTTCTTATAAGGAAAGATTGGGAAGAGGAAGTGGATTTGACGGAGAAGGAGATACATAGGAAGAGAAGATGTCTTTATGTGCGTCTCCTTCTCTGTCGGATAAGGGTGGGCAACCCATCTGCAGTTGCGGATGTCTATGGGCAGCGGTTGCTTCGCCATTTTGGCGGATTCAGGTGGCCGCTTGCTCATTTGCCACCTTATGTAATATAAAAAAAGCCAGTGTCCCTTTAGTCCCTTTCTATTTGCACCCATTTCTTAAAAGGATAAAAAAAGAATGTGAATTTGATGGTGCAGGAGACGCATATGAAGGGAAAATATCTTTATAAGCGTCTCCTTCATACAATAAGGGTTGGTAACTGCAATTGCGGATCTATGGGCAGGGGTAGCGTTGCCCTTTGAGTGGATTCAGGTAGTCAATTGTTTGATACCTTATGTTATTTAAAAAAAGTTTGTTTTTTACAGGTATGAGCAGTTATATCAAAGCAGGATGGTGAAGCTGGTGCTTGGTGGATAGCGTACGATGGGCCTGGTGCGCGACGCGCTCTTTCTCCTGCTAACTACTCTACTCGCTGTATCCTCTTTTGCCGCCGCCTGCACGAGGAAAGTTTACATCGCCTGCAAGAAGCCTGCGCCCTGCGGGGAGTAACTAAGGTACACCTTACTAAGTACAATCAGGGTATCCGGCGGTGTTCCACTTACAAATCATTACCTTAACATGACAAACGTCTCTTCTTATAAATTATCAATTGGGCAGCAATAGTCGACGACGGGATTATAATAAAAACCATTAATGACCGACCTTTTTTCGTAAAAACATATTTAAAATCGTCATCCTATTGGTTCCGCGTGATCTCAATGTGTTCAAAACTTTAAAACAACTGTACCTGAACATTGCCAGTTTCCCTGATTGTATATAACAGTAGCAACTTTTGACTAGTGAGCCATTATTAATTAGTACTCAAGGCGAGATTCCGAGTAACGCAGCGGTCTGCAAATTAATGACAAACAACAGTTCTTTGTTAGTTTGTATGGAACCGATATCGAAACTCGATTGATGTTGTCGACTGCTGTGTTCGTGGAAACCTTGCCTTAACAGCTTTCGCTGTTTAAAAATTCGGTTCAACAATCTTTCTAATTAATTAGTGTTATGTAATGATGTAAAAGTTTTATCGTATTGCTGTCATTGAATTATTTGCGCTAAAACATCCAACGTACGACTGATGCGATCAACTATTAGTTACAATAGGAAGTTTTTTCACTGACTTTCTACTATTTAGAAGTAAAAAAGAAATCCTGCTCAACAGTTGGATGATTTCAGTATGCCGCTGTTTGACCTCAGCCGCTTAGTAATTCTGTCTTTGACCATCCTCGCGCTGGTGTTGTCCGGAGCCCGCGGTTGCAAAAAGAGCGTCGCCTGCACAGGGCGCCCCCCTTGCCGACGCGGCCCCATGGGGAAGTAACCTCGCTGAACATGCTAGAAACCATGGATAAATCTAAACTTGTTTGCAGAGTCTGTCCGACTTATCTGCTGCGGAAATATGAATATTATTATGCATTTATTTCTTAATCAGTATTAATGTTGACTCAATTTCTTTGTATATACGTAATAAATCTCTAGAAATAATTTTTCTTTACTTTGTAGTTAGTTACCTACGTGTTGAGAAGTATCGTTTTGCGTTGATCCACCGTCGTGTTCTCTTTTAGATTAAGTTTGTAGTTAATTGTTATTGTTTGGTGGAAAGACACAAATCGATATTTTTCATTTGCAGGACCTACGAGATATGATGCAAGTTTGGAACAATTCAAGCAACTGCACTTCAGATATTGAATGAAAATATTCGCGCTAAAATAGTTGGAAGTAAGTATTTTAAAATCAGAATCGATTGCTCATACAATAAAGCATTTTTATTATGTTAAAAGGTTATATAAGAAACAGAAGGTGTCTGAAACGCTTGATAGATAGAGTTAAGCAGTGTTTGAGTAGAGAAACGGCATGAAACTAAATGTAGAGTGATTTACATGTCTTCATAAGACATTATGCCGCGTTTGTTCATTCTACGTTGATAATCGCTACCTAAAATGCCGCTAAAAGACGTGTCTCTTCAAAAAAATACTTTTAAACATATTCTATAGTTATAGAATCACGATGTACATAAACGAGTTCTTCCTGGTGTTACTCCACATTCTGGTGTCTATGGCTGAGGTGATTCGTGCGAAGGGAGACAGCGAGCAAGCTGGGGATGCTCCAGATGGCTACCCGGGAGTTAAAATCGTCTACAAGGTTCGAAGCTAACGTAGCTATGACACGGTTGAATAATACACTAAAAAACAAATGACTACCCTAACACTCAGGAGATGCCAATTGACTGACAAGCATCTTTACTATCCTCCTCTTACTAATATTATAAATGCGAAAGTTTATATGGATGTTTGTTAGTGTTTGTAGCTTAAACGGCTGAACGGATTTTGATAAAATTTGGTATAGATGTAGAGGATAGTTTGGAAGAATACACAGGCTACTCGCTTTTGTTTTTATTAATTCCAAGCGGACGGAGTCGCGGGCGAAAGCTAGTTCTTCATAATTTGTTGAATTGTTTATGATACAGAAAGTTTAGTTGTTTTAAACATCCATCTAAGAGCACGCACATATTTAACTAAACTATCGCACAACTGTTTAGTCGCGCTTTGATTATGAGCTTAGTTATATGGAGGTACGTGCACTAGTTGATTTTTAGTTATGCAACTAAACAGTTGTATTGCGATACAATGGATACCACAACAGTTGTGCGATAGTTTTCAAAGTGCGCCCGCTAATGTTGAACTTATTTTCAAAACAGAAAAATAAGTTACATAGTTCGGAAAAGAATTTCATAATAATTCGTCAGATAAAAACATATATTTTTAATAATAAATTTGACGATAAATTGCTCTTGTATTTGGTAGTGGTATCCTACGATAATTCAGTGCTTTTATTACAGATGCGCCAGTAAAAATATTGCGTAAACATTTATTTGGAAATCTTTCTGATCTACCTGACAATTTCACAATTGTTTATTTATAAAAAAATGGAATAAAGCATCTTGACATATTGAGTTATTTTTTATTTTATTCCATGAACAACCCGCTGGGACAAAAACACCTGTTCCGTAGAGCAAGAGAGAGAGAGAAAACAGTGGAAGAGACATAAAAATTATGTATAAAAGACGACGTTGGAAAGGTTATGAATGGTAATATTAAAAAGAGATGAAAGGGATATTTTAAAAAACTGATGAACGAAGAGATTGTTTGGAGTGAAGTGTTCGAAAACTGCCGGTTAATATTTGTCTGGTGACAAGCGTATGTTGATTAGAGTTAACCCAACAGGAGACAAAAACTTTTACGTGTAAAACATACAAATGGCAGTAAATGTAAGGACTTTTGTAATATTATCCTTGAAAATTACGAGTTAAGTTGGAGACCCTTTTAACGTAGCAATGCTACGGCTAACGTCTCTGCAAACAGGTATACATTTTATAGTTGCTACAATTTTGCACCTTAAGTATAGAGTATAAACTTTATATTCCAATGACCGGTGTTGTGTAGGACAGAATTACTAAATAGAATTTTGTTCTCGTTAATTTCGTCTCATTCATTCAAAATGTCTTTCCGCAAATGTCTGATTTACATTCCAATTGTGGAAGTCACATTCCAAGTGTTGAACTGTCCAGTTCTACAGACCACTGGGCTGGAATACTAAACACACTATTTAGAGAATATTATAACGCCCGGCAAACATCTTGAACAATTCATTTAGTTGCGTAGAAGTCAATTTTTGGGTCTTTTTGCCGGGGCATGGGGGGATGCGCGCGCGCTCTTGCTATTGGTTAATCAGTCGGCCTTTGCGTCCCGCTTCTTTTCCCATGTTCCGTTTACTCCCGAATACACTTATCTCCAATTTTGCTGGCCCAATTTCGCTGTTACTTATATTCGGTAATAATTGTTTATAATTTTTTTTATTGTTGTTATTATTGAGTCTCATTTGTTTATTATTGTTAAGTTTTATTTGATTGTTATTGGTTTGACTTTTCTTGTTGAGTATGCCACGAAAAAGTAACATTGTTCTAAAAGACAAGTCAGGAAAATAGTACATGATGTATATTGTTTCATGACACAAGAATCATCTAAAGAAATTGCACAAGCTGTTTATGCATGTCTGTCATGTTCTTAAAATTTAAAATTGAATTTTTTCATTCCTAATTATTACTAATACTCAAAATATGTCAATTATTTTGTCTAAAAGTGTACGTGCGCGAAACTTCCCCCACTACGCCGCTTTTTGTTCAAGAAGTTTGCCGGGCGTTATACTTACTTACTGCGTTGGCGCAGCGACCCAAAGTGGGTCTTGGCCTACGACACGAGAGAGCGCCAGCGTCGTCTGTCTTGCGTTGTCGCCTGACAGTCGAACGACTCTAGCTCGCTATTTTATTATATATTTTAGAGAATATTATAATTATCCCTAATTGGTTTATTAAAATAAAACAAAAATATAAAATAATGCGAATATATTTATTTACACTCAATTACAATCAAGTCTTAAAATGTAGATTATAAAAAGTAATATGGAAAATGACTCCTACACTATAGTCGCGGAGCCAAAAATTATTATTTATAATAAAACCACAATAAATGAACTTTGAAAATTGACCGCAAACGTTTGAAAATTACATTTTGACTACAAGATCTGTTAAAACACAATGTCATGTAGATTAAAATAAACTCTAAAATACATAAAATACTGTTTTATAAATGTTCACTGCTTACATTGGAACGGAACTATGCGGCCACCATAACATGACACCTAAATGACGTAGTTTTAAATGGCCAAAGTTAGATAACCAAATTATACTCATACAAATATCATAATAATGTTAAAAAAATGTATTCATTTGTTATTATTATTTTTAAAAAAGTATTAAAATAACTACATATATAAATTAGATTAAATGAAAAAAAAATGAAAATTATAATGTAAAAAGTCCTCGGTAATATCGAAAGCATAATATGGATATGCCAGACATTTTTTAATGAATCGTTTGTTCATAATTTTTTTATAAAATTACAAGACAATCGACTTTTTTTTTAAATTATCAATATATGATACAAAATTATCAGATTAATATTAAATGATATACCAAATGACATAACGAAAATTTAACAAGCAGTCATACAAAAACTAATGAATCCCAAATTAATTTCTATACAATCTAATAACATTTATATTAGAAAATGTTTCCAGAATTGGAGTTAATGTAATTATTATCCCTTTATTTTATATACAAGTTAATACTAGAGTCTAGTTTTGTCAAACTCTGCAGATTACATTTAAGTAATACATAATATTTCATATATATTCAAATCATGTACAGGACCAGTCTTGTTTTGGTCATTTCTCGGCAGTGATAGATATTTAAGAATTGGGCATTAAAACAAACGGATACATGTTCAAATATATATTTATATATGTAATATTACAAACTTTTAACTGATCTATAATCTAATTTAGCAACATAGAATAAAATTACAATAAAACATGGGACATACAATATTTGAAAAATAAACATTTGACATTTATACAGGATCGTATCCATGTTATGTATTGTAATTTATTTCTTACATACAATTCATTCATACATTTACATACATTACATTCAAGCCAAAATCAGATTTATTTCTTTAATATCTGTTTTCACACGTTCTGAATGATAGGCCTATCTATCAGCTGAAAAGCACAGCCTTAAGTAATATGGAGGCATCATCTGAGCTTTTTTTTGACCAAAAGTTGATTTTATCTCATTAATATGAGTTTATGAGAGAGAGAGAGAGTTTTTTATTGATTTCACGGTCAATAAATATTGTTTTACATATCGATGGTTGAAAAGCTATTTGTTTTATGCGCCATTGAGTTAAATGTTCAAGAGAGCCATTAAAAGTTTTTAGAAAAAAGCACAAAAATAATTTCTAGCAATAATATAAATTGTAAAATATTCAGACGGGTTTTAGATTGAAATTACTATATTTCTGCATACTTCATTGTTTATAAACGACGCAAAAATCATCTATTCTGGACTAATTATTACATATTATAACTATTACATGTAAGCAATTGTAGCCTAAAATGGCGGTTGAAAATAGCCTTTCATCCGTCGATATATTTTTTATTATCTATGACAAATTACCAAAAAAAACTGATTAGTCGTGTTCTAAAAACCTTAGTTTAAACAGTTTCCATTTCCAGAATATAATATGAGGAATAAATTAACAATATTATGTATCAACATACAGAGTGTCCAATTCCCAATTACTAGTGTGTCTAAATAATCTAGATTAGTTTGACAATTCACTT
This sequence comes from Papilio polytes, assembly GCF_000836215.1. Classification (NCBI taxonomy): domain Eukaryota; kingdom Metazoa; phylum Arthropoda; class Insecta; order Lepidoptera; family Papilionidae; genus Papilio; species Papilio polytes. Next base: position 402,274 of record NW_013525035.1, on the reverse strand, counting down.
CAAATATAGTAGGGATGGTTGTGTAAAATCAGTCATGAATCTTATCGATTTTCGATTTTCGATTTTTATTCTTATAGAAGTTAGAATCGATAGATTTATTGTTATAACTTATGACATGAAAAAACACTGTTTTTTTTTAAATTAATAATGACCATAACAAATAATGAGAGTAAATAAATGTTTATTACTACTACAGCCGTACGTAATTGAATTGGATTTCGCTATTATTTCTGTCATCGCTAAATTCTCTACACTATAATCAATACTAGAATTGTCCTATAAATTAGTTAATAAGAAAATAATAATTTTAGTTGAGTTCGATAAATATTTGAACCGAATATCGATAGTTCAAAATTGTTCGCTGCGTGTTTCGTCACTACGATACCTGTCTATTAAGTATGGCATTTGCCTTCATACAAATTAAATTCGATACTTCATATGCGTCATTTATCAAACTAATCTATCTTATTTAGACAAACTATATAACTTCTAAACTGTACATAGGCTGTTTACTTTTCCTAAATTATTGAAAAGAAACAGTCTAGTGTATACAGGTGTTCACTTTTTCCAAACTATTTCGTTCAAAGTACACTGAAATGTATATAAAAATGTGTATACAGAGTGTTCAAATTGTCAAACCTATTATTTCGACATGTTATTCTGAAATACTAATCAGAGTATATAGAGGGTGTTTCAAATATGTTGGCCCATCATTCGCATGTGATGACATTAGATGCTAACGCTATAGCAAGGCGCGTATCTCCTTGTGTATCTGGCAGAGGTAGTCGACGTAGGAGGCGCTGCCCTCCACGCCGCGGTCCTCCACCAGGAAGTGCCTCAACACCGTCTCCAGCTTGTCGTGTTGACGCATTATTGTTAACTATAACAATTAAAAAAAAAAATATAATTGTGATTTAATTTTTTTTTCTTCATATGGAATGTGTAGATTCAAATAGATAATAGAATAATGGACCACCCTGTATGATTCAAATATTTATAGTGGATGAAATGATACAGAATTGGGAATATTTTCATTTTTTTATGAATATCGTTTGCCTTTTTCCGTAAATATGTTCCCATTGCCTTAAAATCTTGCAAACAAAGCCGCGAAAGCAAAAATTATAATTTAAAAGCAATTCCCTTGTGTACCCAATTTTATTCATATAAATGTAATCATATTTATTTATATGTAGATATTTCTTTATTAATTCTAAATGATATTAAAAACTTATGAATCTCGTATTCTTTTACAAACGATTACACAAGTATTTTGAAGATATTTGAATGAAACTGAAAGATATCATTTATAGATAGTGTATAGACAAAATAAATGGTAAGCGACAAAAATAAAGCAAACCCTTAAAGTAGGGGACCTGCAAAAAGCACCCAATAAACACCATCACCTGTTCCTCACACTTTTCTTAAAGGAGAATAATTTATTGCCAGAGAGATATAGCAATGGCAATATGCTGCTTGTTGCAAAATTCCACATGACACATTAGAAAATATTCCACATGACGCATGATGCAATATGCCGCATGATATAGTATTACACATGACGCATGTTGCAATATGCCGCTTGAGATAATATTCCACATGACGCATGTTGCAATATGCCGCATGAGATAATATTCCACATGACGCATGTTGCAATATGCCGCATGAGATAATACTCCACGTGACGCATGTTTCAATATGCCGCATGAGATAATATTCCACATGACGCATGTTGCAATATGCCGCATGATATAGTATTACACATGACGCATGTTGCAATATGCCGCTTGTGATAATATTCCACATGACGCATGTTGCAATATGCCGCATGAGATAATATTCCACATGACGCTGAATGAGTTACCATAAGGTGTAAAACATTTCATAAAATCACCCGAAGAATGCCATTCAATCATGCAATGCACACATATTTGTGAAGAAAAACATGCATAGAATCCCATTTGTATCCCAGCGAGAAAGCCTTAACTGGCGTTTAAACTGGCTTGTCCAGTGGTCGTCCCTACCCCTAACTATAGCATCTTCTGGACGAGCTTGTGCGTGGCCATGAGGCTGTCGACGTAGCCGTCGCCGGCGACGCCGCGGTCCTCCACCAGCAGCCGCCGCAGCGCGCCCTGCTCCGCGCTGTGCTGCCCCAGCACTTGCAACTGCCCGCCCACAGACTCAACTCACACGCATTCATACATACTATACATATATACACTAAACAGTAATATAAAATTATCAATTTATTAACAGGGACTGATTTCATGATGAAAAATTTCCACTTTTGATAGGCTTTTTAAAGAAAAACTCATCTAATGAATTTTCAACAAATTGCTATTTTGTTTACTATTAATTTGCATTGTAATAAGAGTTTTTTTTTTATTAAAACTAATTTTTATTTCATAAAATGTCGGGAATGTCATTTAGGAACAATAATTCTAGCACATTCAAGCAGAGTGCATGCAAGTTACTGAACAAGGAAGAAGAACAAAAACCATATACTAAGAATTAAAGACAGAAAACTATACAACACTCTAACGCAAGCAAATAAAATACTTTTAACACTGACAATATACATGCAAATTATAAATACTGCTACTAAATAAGGTTCTGTACTATTTTGTCCCATTTTTACAGAAAAATATATCCAAATGGATATTTAATATATCAATTGGGTTTTCAATTAAATGATTTTTAGAGTTTCAACAAATTTTTAGCCCTAATTGAAATTTCAACAACAATTGTGTCCTAATTTCGGTTTCAACTAAATTTTAGTCCTATTTGGAGTTTCAGATATAAAAGCAGTATCAACTACATTTTTGTCTGTCAAAGTTTCAACAACCATTTCACGCCGAATTAGGGTTTCAACTAAATGTTATGCTCAATCTCGGTTTCAACTACATTTTAGGCCTACAGTTTCAACTACAAAACCCCAATTGGACAGTTGTATTTACCCGCATGGCGCAGCGGCGCTGGAGACGTATCTGGTGCACCAGGTCCCTGGCGGCGGCGCTGGCGGGCGTGTCGAGGTGCGGCAGCTCGCACACCTGCGTGTCCACCTGCTGCGGCGAGGGGGCGCCGAAAACCGCCGCCACCAGCGCGCTCGGCGCCAGCGAGCCCACCCAGATTAGGATGTGGACGCCGTTCTCTGATAAAAAAAAGGTTATTACAATGAAATATATCAGAAATGTAGAATACAGTCTGGATATTGGCTTAGTAAGTTTTATTGTAATTCATCGAATGCAGGCAAAAGTAAGTAATGATATAAATATTAAGTACAGTCGAGGAATCTAACAATGTCGCATCTTAAAAGATGTAATCGCTTAAACGTTTTGTATATTTTGAGCCACCCAGAACTAATATTAATTATCCCATCGTTTGCGTAACTCACGAGCACCATTGTTGTAAAAGCCGTAGCTTGTCTCGTGGTACCCAAGGTATAAATTTGCGTTAATTTGTGATTTTAGTGTCCAAGTTATTTACGTAATACAATATCATGTAGCGTCGCGTACTATAAGATTGTGTAAGTCGCTTAGAAACTCGCTAATTTACCTTATGTACATGTAAGACAGGTTTCCACATTAAGTTAGTATACTCACCTAGTAGATATATCCCGTGATCGGAGATCTTGTCTATGGAGGCTCGCAGGGGGGTGAGTGGGGCGGAGGGAGCTTGCAGGACAGTGTGCAGCGGCAGCAAACGGGGGTAGGTGTGGGCCAAAGACTGCGACACGTCAGCGCAGAGCGCGCGGTACATCGCACACGAACGCTCGTCGCACGTCACTTCAGGACCTTAAATAAGAAAAAAATCATTATCAACCTACTCCTTTACCTATAAAAGATTACCTCAGTAATCTTCAATACACATTTTTAACAACCGTAAAAAACTCTCTAGAGTAGACCAGATTAGATCACTACTGTACAAATAAGTAGAAACTAGATTAGAACATTGTTGAACATAATAAACGTAAGTAGTACATTGGAGATCAGAGTAGACCGTAGTAGACTAGACTACACAGTAGTAGAACTATGTAGAGTAGATTATGCAAGACTAGAGTAGACCATAGTACTCCAGAGTAGAACATAGTAAACCTGAATAGAACACAATACACTTGAGTAGAACATAGTACATCTGAGCAGAACATAGTACACCTGAGTAGAACACAATACAC